>NW_024499162.1:408746-492276 GCF_017590055.1 Onychostruthus taczanowskii | reverse complement strand
ATAGGTATCTTTTTATTCATAACAGTCTTGACTTTAGAAAGACAAAAAATATGCAACTGTAATTTGTTCCAGCAGATGCAGAGAATTTAGTATCTCTTGCATTTGATTTAATTACATGAAATTACAGGTGCCTTGGTTCAGTTTTGTACTGCAATATGAATACTGTTAATAAAGGTTGAGATTGTAGTTGGAAAACATTTTTTTTTGAGTGATAATTTTTGAGCAAGTAAAATATGTAATAACCATCTCTCAATGTTGTGATTTCTGTTGTTGAATAGTGATGGACTGGTCATACTTGCAGCAGCATGGCATCCTGGAGATCGTCCATGTCTTGTCTACTACACTCTGATAACAGTAGAAGATAAAGGCTATCAGATGTCTGATGATGTTGTTGTGGAGGTCACACAGTATAATCCATCTTTTCAGGTGTGCTAATGGAGGTTCTGATACCGACTTAAGATTAAGTTCAGTGTCAGGTTTTTGTCTAAAGGAAAATCAGTTTCCCTTGGAAGTATGTATTTGTAATACTCTGAGGAAAATGTGTACTAGCATCTCTTAATGTTTAATACTAAATGTATGTAAAGTTTATGCTTTGCATTTCAAGTTAGAAGATAAAACCCTCAAAAATAAGTGTAATCTGATTTAATTTTTGTGCTGTCTTTGAAAGTTTCTACAGAGTGATTTTAATGTATGCTCTTGTAATCCATTTAGAACAGATCTCAAACTTTGAGATTCTTGTGGGACAAGGAATTACGAGGTCTGGTTTTTGGTCCTTGCTAGGCAGCTGGCTTGCTCAGAGGGGAGGACACATTGGTTGTGTGTGTCGTGTCACAGCACATTGTGCTGTGTCTTCTGGAAGCATAAACCTGGAGATTAGATTGCTTTGGTAAACTTCTTCCACTCTTCCCTCTCTTCCCATTGCCTGTAATGGCATCTTAAAGCTCAAAAGTGGAAGAAGAGTGTGAAAACTGTTGAATAATTGTTGTGTTTACTTATATCTCCATATGAAATTATCAAGAATATAATGCATATGGAAGGGGAAAAAAAACCCCAGCATCTAAAATTTTTGGGCAAAATAAAAGTGATTTTGTTTGGTTTTTTAGGTTGTAAGTTACATCCATACCTCATTGTTAAAAAGTAAAACAAGTTCAGGCAGCATGGATTCGCATTTAAAATTTTAAATATTTAAGGGATTGATTACATATGTGATATTGTTTGCATTCAACCCTTTCAGTCAGAAGATGAAGTGTTGTGCTGCCTGGTAGTCCCAGATTACTTCAGCCATGCTGCTTACCTTTACAAGGAAGATGAAGTGTTTGCTTGTTCCACTGGAACTGGCAGAATTTCATTACCACAGGAAAAAATCATATTTGGCATACAAGGTAACTTGCTGTGCAGGGAAGTCACATTTTTTTGGTACCTCTTAATTCAGTATTTTTACAGTATTTGGATATCTCAGAGAGCAGTGTCACATTTGTGTTCGCTTATTAAATGTTTCAAATTGGGAATGTCTCTTGAGTGTATGGAGACATGTTGATGTGACAGCCAGTCACATTGTTGCTCTACAGTGTTTCAAATGAAAATGAAGCAGATCCCTGTTCTTGGTGTAGGAAATCATGGGGGATTTTGCTTGTAGGGCTTTTTCCTTGGTTTTTTTCTTTCCTAACATTCACTGTGGGTTGATTTTTTTTTCCTTGAAGTTAACTCAGTGCCAGATGTGTCTAGCTGTGTCATCCTTGACCTTCGAAGGTGTTTTCAAGTACAACAGGAACGTCAGTCCTTATGTAGAATTTGAATTAACTGAATCTTGAATTTTTTTGTTTGTTTCTTCTCTTTTCTTCCTTTTTTTTTTTTTTAACACTTGCAGTATCTGGAAGTTGATATCTAGAGTAGCAAATAGTTCCACAATTTTTCTAAGTCAGGTGCAGTTATCAATTACTGTTGGTTGATTAATGACAAAAGTCAATAATTGTCTATTAAACTCTTACGCTTTAAATAAGGTGGTAACTATGTGCTTGTTTTTTTTCCCCCCTCTTTATTTTAGGAGATAGTATTTTAGGAGCAGGTTCCTGTAATAGCCTTCCTGTCTTCTTTGCCAAAAAAAGTGGACTTCTCGCTATCTTGTCCAGGGAAAATATTTCTGTGCTTCCTGAAGACCTTGAAGATGCTCTGTCCTCTTCTACTGCTGGACCAAGAAGTGAGGTAATGGTTATTTGCTTGCCTGGTTGAAAACAGGGTGCAAATAAAGTGTTTTATGTTACTTTTGAATTTTCACAATGGAAATCCTGGCTTGTTTGGGTTTTAAAGGTTTTTTTTTGGTTTTGGTTTTGTGTTTTTTTTTTTAATAGAGACTCAAACACTTGTAATTAAGGCAGTTTTCAAAACAAAAATATTTACATGTGCCAGTTGGCATAGTTTGTTTTTTTTTTCCTTTGTTTCACAGTTGAGGTTTCCATGAAATTTGCATTTTTAACTTGTAAGTGTGTTGCTGTCAATCACTAGGCCTAATGTAACCCTATAATCAGTTATTATTTACTGGTATTTTAGTGGAAGGCCTTTGTGTGATTGGGCTGATGAAACTGTTTTTCTTAACAAACTAGTTTCTAGTTAAGTTTGTCTGCAGTTAAACTTTTTTTGTGGCTGATAGTACTCAAGAATATCTTTTGAATCCTGTCAAAAATGGTGGGTTTGAATCTTCAAATAATTATCATTAAAATCAGATGGGCGGAGTAAGTTGGTGTAAGTTCCTTTGCAGATGGTGTGAATTTTGGTCAAACCTCTGTGTGACTTACATTGTAATGAATGTTAGAGGTTTATGTTTGACATACTAATCACAACTACTTCCAGGTGATAATTTAATTTTGAACCTGTGGCATTACTACTTAAAAAATTTGTTTTCATTTCATGAGGAAGATTATTATTTGTCTTGCAGCTGAAGTTTTTATTTTGCATTTTCAGAGTCCTGCATTTGATGCAACTGGTAGGCTAGAAGTTATAGCTCAAGAAGATAAAACCAAATTATTGAAAGCTGCTTTTCTACAGTACTGCAGGTAGAAATTGCACTTTGTTTTTGAGACTTTTTTTGCTGTTTTTGAAGGCACTCTGGTATTTGAGTAAGAGATTGTCTTGGTTAGGATACTCCTGTGCTAATTTAGCTGTAGCTTTTTTAATGCACACCTCTTTATTACAAAAGCTTGGGCTAGTGTAGATATGTGCTAGAAAGGAGCAGACTTCTGTAATCTCAATCACTTGTCACATGCTCTGTGTAAGTTTTATGGGTACATTTGTGCCAGTGAAGCAACTTTGCATTTTGACTTCTTTATTCTTTAGTAAGTGGTGTTTTGTTGAAAAAAACTTTTTTGTCCTCATTTTTATTTGCCTAGCTATTTTCAGTAATATTTTTGAATATACTTGTGGCCATGAAGATTAACTGGTATGGCAGACTTTGGGCAGGATGATTTTTTCTTTCAGATTGGTTGGTGTGGAAGAATGACTGTAAAAAAATACCCTGTTTCTCAAACTATCCTGATTAAAACAGTTGGAGTGTGGGGAGGCATGTGATGCTCCTGAAAGGTTTGATGTTGAGATGAGTGATGTAAACAAAGGAGGGAGAGGAGAAACAAGAAGAAGATAAACAGATCTGTAGGCTTAGATTGATTATATTTAGAGGGGACTGTTGTCAATATTTATTTATTTAAAAAACAAAGCAAACAACCCACACACCCTCTTAGGACTAATCTCCTTAAAGAGTCTTACAACTTGGAAAGAACAGGTTCAAGATAACAAGAAGGTAGGAGTGCTTTTGCCATAGAACTTAATGTGAGGTAAAAGATAATGAAGGGGATTAGGCAGAGAGAATAAAGGATACCAATACAAGATCTTTAAACAGGCGCAGAATTTAGACAAATTCTGCATGTGTTCAGAAGTGTCATTAAACAGAAGTGCTACTGAACATGGCTGGAATAGCTGTGGTCTGAGAGCACAGTTAACAGTTTATTGAGGATCTGTCCAGGGGGGATGGAAATTGAAGGAATTGGGAGGTAGTAAGGAAAACAGTATGAAACAGTATAAAAGTTGGAAGTTATTTCAATGAAAATCTGGGTTATATTTATGAAACTAGAAGAAAATAATATTTTTATGTATGTAGTAGTTATTCTGATTTTTTTTCCAGAAATAAATAGCCTGGTAAAATGAATGGAGCAGTATTCCACAGAACAGATGTAGCAGTGGCCTGTCCAATGGCCAGTGAGTTGATACAGACCAAATAATGGGAAGGTGGTGCGGCCACTGGAAGTGTAAAGTGTACCAGCTGTACAGTGAGCTCTGGCAGCTTTGTAGACCTAATGATCTTTAGAGGGGATAGGAAGTCCTATGGAAAGATCAAGTTGACCTTTCTGAGGGTACTTCATGATTGGAAGGAGCTAGTAGAGGCCCATGTAAATTCCTTAGAAACACATCCTGCTGGGTAGTAAAGATGGGACTTTCTTTTTTAAAAGAAGATTCAGTTTATTCCAGTTTTTTAAAAGTATCCTTTGCTTTAGTTTACCTTCCTTCAATTTCTGGATGCACTGCTGGGTTAGTTTTTTTTTTTTTAATTCGTAGACATCTTGGTCATTTAAGTGTTTGAACTGAAAGTTTCATGAAAAATATAAATAATTCCAGTGTTGGACTGACAATATCCCTTCTCAGTCAGAATACTATAATTTTTTAGTCACAAAATCAAATCCCTGGGTTTTGTGTATGTTGCATAATTCTTACATAGAAGTACCACTTCATACCTTGGAGGTCTCTGGTTGCTTCTTGCTCTTTTACTTACTCATATGAATAAGAGAGGATTCTTTGAAATTATAGGAAATAAAAATAATGCATTGTATTTGCTGAAGCATTTTCCTGAGAGCTTTTATGAACTCCCCCTCTATTGCCATTAGTAGAAGTGATTGAGAAAATTAGAAAATTTTAAAGCAAGCAATAGAAATTCAGTGACTTTACTAAGATACATCCAGGCTTAACTCTGTGTGATGAGTCTTTTCTCTTAAATAATAATAATAGAGGTAGTAAAAAAAAGTGTGCCTTGACTCCTGGTCTGTGCTTTTTTTATTTATAAGTTGTGCAGCCTTCTTGCTTTTAAAGAATTGGAGTACCTTTTATCTACAGTTAGTTTAGAGAGAGTTCAAAAAATTCTTGATGTATGTAATCTAAAGAACTTCACAAAAGGTGTATCAGAAAATCCTGTTAACTGAGGGGGATTTTTTTCTGTGATCCTGTTGGTTGATTTTATTTAGCATACTTTGTTTCATTTATTTCAGGAAAGATGTAGTCAACGCACAAAGCATGGTAGTTGAGCTCTTTCCAAGTAATGCAGATCTGGAGTCTGATGCTGAACTGGACAGAGCAGTGACTCAGATCAGTGTGGACTTAATGGATGATTACCCTGCCTCTGATCCAAGATGGGCTGAGTCTGTACCTGAAGGTAGATAAAATGTGTTAGTTTTTGAGCTTTTTGGTTTGTGGTTTTGTTTGTTTGGTTGGTTGCTTTGTTTTGTTGTTTGGGTTTTTTTTTGTTTGTTTGTTGTTGTTTTTTCTGAAGTAGTATCTATAACATTCTAGATAACATTATACTTTAAGCTTTGCAAAGAAGGCATAAGTGTCCCTTGCCCTCTATCACCACTAGATACATTTCCAGAAAGACTTAAAGATGCATCTTTTGATCTTACCAGATAAGCTTGCAGTCTGCTGTGATTAGTTCTTGACTTCGTGCAGTAAACACAAACAGCAAGGAAAACATATTTCTGAGGAGGGTCCTTGTGCAAGGATCAGATGGCATCACTTTAGTATTTCCACAATTCCTTGTGTAGTTTTGAATCATTTTCCAAAAAATAGATGTGTTAAGAGAAGGAGCTTATTTGTTCATTCTTAGCCCTGTTGTCAGTGTGACTGCACAGCTTCTGATCACCTTGGATCCTGGGTAGAGTGAGCTTGTATTCCTCTGGGGCACTGGTATTTATATCTGCCTGAAAGAGAACTAGAGAAATTGGTTTATGAGTATTTGTTGTGCATAAAGGATTAAAGCAGACATGTTTTCAGCAAGAAACTTCTTTGTTCATGCTTTGGTGTCTCTTACAAAAGTTTTAATTTGAAAGTAGCCTCAAACCTCTAGGCTGTAGTTGCCAGTTACAGAGTAGAGGCTTAATTTGAAAGTTCATGTAAATAGTTACAGATGGGTGATGTTTCCTGTTGTTGTTTGTGTGGCGCAGCTAGTTGGAAATTGTCAGGCATCACATCCTCGCTATTTTCTGAATCAACTTTATTTTTAATTTGGCAGCCTGTCTGTGCTTATTCCTGACTAAAGCCAGAAATGAAAATTGATAGCTTCTTGGAAATCATTTTGCTAAGTTTGCTTAGTGATAGCTCTTCCAAGTTTTTTGTCTTGATATTACAAGCACACTTAGTTTATACAAAAAAATCTGGATGCAGAGTCAATTAGATCTGAATGCTTGTTAACACTGTAGCTTCTAGTAGCTGTGGTCTAAGGCATAATAAATTTAGCAATAGCTAGTCCACCATGAGGATAAAAATATGAGTCTGGAT
This sequence comes from Onychostruthus taczanowskii, assembly GCF_017590055.1. Lineage (NCBI taxonomy): Eukaryota > Metazoa > Chordata > Aves > Passeriformes > Passeridae > Onychostruthus > Onychostruthus taczanowskii. Next base: position 485,688 of record NW_024499162.1, on the reverse strand, counting down.
CCTACTAAAACTAGAATATGCTCGTGAGCTGCTATTTTAGCAGCATAATGAATTGAATATTTCAGAATAGTACTGATCTAAAGATACTTTATTTCTTCTAAAAGCTTTTCTTCAGCCATTATAGACTTGAATTAGATTAAAAATAGCATAGTAAGCAGTATATAAATGTGTGTGCATATACTGTAAAAAGTACCAGTGTGGTACCACTAAAAAAATTGACAGATCAGTTTACCTCAGAGGCACAAAACATCCAGAAATTAAGATATCAAGTGCTCTGACCTAAGCTTTTACTTTTTTTAGAAGCAGCTGGTTTCAGCAACACATCTCTCATTCTTCTTCATCAGCTAGAGGATAAGACAAAAGCACACTCGTTCTTCATTGAGTTTCTTCATCAGGTAAGTCCTACTGTTCTTTGGTATCAGCACACACAGTTTATTACTTTGTCTTGATTCCTCTAGAACACCGTTTAAAGTGTATGGGGTGTTTTGTTTTGGTTTTTTAATAAAAGGTTGGTGTATTTGAGCGTCTGGGCAGTTTTCCAGTGCGAGGGATGCTGATGGCCACTCGACTGTTGCTCTGTGAGCACGCAGAGAAACTGGCAGCAGCTATTGTTCTCAAGAATCACCACTCCAGGCTGCCTGAACTGGTGAATGCTGCTATACAGATTGCATTGAACAAAAGGGAATGTGATGTTCCAGCAAGCCTTACCCCTGCTGATGTGTTCTTCAGGGAGGTAAGAAACACGTAATTCCTGAATTACTGTATAGCCTTGCACATAGTAAATGTTACAGTGCTTTGAAATGTACTTTGAAACTTTCCCCTGTGAAAACTGTAAAAATAAATTGAACTTTACACAACTACCCTTTAAATAGGGATAATGTGGTAGTATTTCCCTCACTTTGGTGTATGTACTTTTTTGTGCCTGCATCTGAAACTTGATTTCTGACAAATTTTATGTAGCCGAAGTAAAGTTACAATTTCCAGCTACCCAACATGGATAAGTAGTGAAAAGGAGAACTGAAATTCTCTGACACATAAGATGCATGCTAAATTATAATTTTTAAGGAATGAACGAATGAACTAAAGCTTATGAAGCTTTCCTGATAGGAGAGCTGCTTTGATGAGCTGTCCTGGATGGAATTACATTAGTTCAGTCGGTTATAATTTTTGTCCTCTCTAACATTAGTCAAGCTAAGTTAGTTCTCAGTTTATGCTGCGTTCCGGTCAAGTGCTCCGTTTTTATTTCTTTCTTCCTTCTTGAGAAGAACTATGCACAAAACATTTATTCTTAGGAAGTCTTTTACTGCAGAGAACAATAGTTGCTAAGGGAGAAAAATAAATATAAAAGGAAACAGAAATAATATTCTGCTATTTTAAAGCAGATATGTTATCCAGTATACTTTATGTGACAAAGATTCTTCTGCTAAATATTCCAGAAGATGATGGAGGAATATGCTTAATGGAAGTGTATGAAGTTGTCTTATCCTCAGAAATGAGGATTTTTTTTCTTTCAGATTTAAGTCCAGAAAGAAGGTATTTTTTGTAGTTTTAACATAAGCTTGTTATCTCATTATGCATTAGGGTAGTTGATACCTTTTAATATTTTTGGCTGTGTGGTTTATACTAAGGTACTTAATTTTTCTATACAGCTCTTAGCTTTCAGGTATCAGCTGATAGTGGACATGTTTGTGTTCAATGTAACTTTTCTTCCTGTCTTCAAGGTATCCCAGATAGATTCCATCTTTGAATGCTTATTAGAAGAGGAGGAGCAAATCCTGAAAGACATGCCTATTGAATCAATTGAGTGGGCCCAGATAGTTGTCAATGTGAACAACATCATTAAGGTACAGAACTGCCTTAACCAAGATGTTTGTGGGAGGGGAAGATAAACATTGAAGTGCACAGAACAAGTTGAGTGTGGCACATCCAAGTTACTGTCCTGTGAAGAAAAATGAATGTGCTTTTTACATGTCCAAATACAGCAGGAAGGAAAAGATATCCTTGGGTGGAATTACATTCCTTTTCTTCCTGAGCCACTGTTAAATATAATTTGAGAAGTTGCAGCTTTGTTGGAAGTTGCGAAGTCATGAATATGTAGCAAAGAGTGAAGAGCTTGTGTTTGAGCACAATTTGAGCACTGAGGTTTCTTGCTCAGTCAGTATGTCCCCTTCTGTCCAACTGAGAAAGGGGTGTAGAAAGAATGTGGGTATTGAAGGAACATTTCAGAATTACAAAAGACGGCATCTTTTGTGGTCTATGTATACTGAGGTAGACCTTAAAATACTGACATCCTTACCTTTCAACAGGATATGCTACAAGTTGCCTGTCAGTATCGTCAGTCTAGAGCCTCTTTATATAAAACAGGTGAACTTCCAGAAAGAGAACCTGAATATATTCCATGGACAGGTGAGAAATTACTATTACAAGTTCATAAGTTTCAGAACACATGAATTTCAGTCTGAATTTTAAACTTTCTGTTAAAAGCTGCTACAGGGTTGTCAGTGAGAGTAAGTGAAAATGAAGTTTTCATTTGGGGAATGAAATTGTTAATCAATGAACTCTTAGTTTGTCCAGTACTGGTGATGCTTTTTTTAAAACTTGCATTGCAAATTTGGCAATAAAACCAAAAATTTGGGAAAGAAAACTAGTTCTAGAATTTTTATAGATTTTTTAATGCATTGGTTCTGGTTGACAGATCTGTGGGGTACATAACATTAAAATAAATCATAAAATGTAATCCATAGCTGTTTTAAAAGGACTGATGATTCTGTGCTTGCAGAAATGTTGTTTTGTTTTGATGGTTTAATAGTGTGAAAAACTATCAGAACAAGTGTTCTCAGAAGCAAGCACTTTCCAATTGATTCTTAAGCTTCCTTGTAGCCTCTACATGTAAATCACGTTTGTTTAGTCCTTCTAAGACAGAAGTCTTGCAATCTGCATTCCTCCTCACAAAAGCAGGACCATGCAAACTCTTTTGATCTTGTGTTTTGATGACTATATCAAAATTTTTAAATCAGGTTAACAGAAGTTGCCTTTTCCTTGTGTGTATTCTCTTACTTTACTTAGAAATAGTGCAAGTAATTCTTTTCTTCTGGAAAAAGAGCTGATGTTGGTAGTTGGCAGCATAGAGGTGCATAGTTCAGGCTTTTAGCTTACCATGTCTTGGCCCAGTTTAATATGTAAAAGTAGATGGAAGTACTTGTTTATTGCTGGAGGTGGAGTGATGACGGTATTACTTTGATTTTTCAAAACAAAAACATTTATTGGCTTTTTTCCTTGTATCTTTTTTTAATTATCCATAGTAATGTTTTCCTAACGCTTTGCCGTAGATTGCTGTGGTGATTGGATTATTGCTTTAACGTTCCCTGTGTTGTTTCCCCAAGCCTCCAGTGGCCTCCGCGCGGCAATAACGCGTCAGCACGGTACCATCCTGAAGGTGGTGTATCCCCAGGTGGACAGCAACCTCCGCAGCGTCGTGGCTGAGCAGCTGGTGGCGCTCCTGGATTGCTTCCTGGATGGCTACGTTGCTCAGCTGAAGTCTGTGGATCGTCTGGCTGATCAGGAGCGGTACAGCAGCATAGAAATGGAATATGTCCAGAAAAGATCCGAGCTCTTGTCCCCTCTCCGTGAGTGCTCTCCGTGTTCTTCAATGCAAAGCTTAAGTGGTCCATTCGATGAGGAAATGGCATCTGTGTATGAATTCTGCTTGCTTTACACAGTTGCTTTCAAAGTACAAATGGCTGGTCTATGACTTAATGAGATAATTAAAAAATAAAAGCAGATTACAAGTTAGCATCCAGGACTGCGCTCCATGTGTGTAACCTCTTGTTAGATGCCTGGGTGCTTGAATTTTTGTCTGCTGCTAACTTGTTGCATTTTTCTGGCAGTTTTTTATTGTGTGCTGCCTGGGTGAAAGTAGCCTGTAAATGGATTCTAAATGTTTATATTGTTGCAAGCTGAGATAAACCTATATCCCTGAAAGCTAGCTTGGTGTTTATCAGTGATTAGTTACTTTTTGAAGCCAAATTATTTAATAATCCTACCCATTGTTTAACGTGTTGGATGTGGTCGAGTCCTGAATCAGTAACCTATAGAAAAGCTCCCTTTTAAAATGGAAATAAGTTGGTGTAAATGCATTTTAGTAACTTGGAAAAGTTTAAATATTTTTGACTGAAGTAAATTATATAAATAGAACAATATAATGATAATTTTTGAGCATTCTTAGAAAAAGCTTCGTAAAATTATCATTGCCCACATTCATGGGCTCTGTTAGCTTATAAATACCTTTTATATCATTATGTTCAATCTAAGGTTCATATTTCTTTACAAACAGAACTAAGTCTTCTGCTGACTCTTACATATTTAACTGAACGAAAAGGAAAATTCTAAGTAGTTTCTCTTCAATGCAAGCCCAATTATCCTTATTTGTTGTGTTCTTTTTCAAAAGCCTATGGCTGCTGCTTTTTTCTTTGTGTATTTAAGTGGCTGTTATTGTAGATGTTAAGTCATGGGTAGAATTACCTCCCCCAGTGCAAATAGCAGATGATGCTAACTTCCAGAGAAAATAGAAGACACGATGCCATTTAGTATTCCCTTTCTCCTTCTTGTGCTGTGGGACAGAGATGGTATGTCTGTGAGTGTGCGTGTGCAGGGGAGATTTATGCAGGAGGGGAATGTTCCTTTGGGAATGTGTGAGTGTCTCCTCGATGGCAACATTTGAAACTTGTTTTCATTTTTCTGGTCTCAGACAAAGGTGAGCTTGTTTGATAAAACTTCTTCTTCTTGGTTATTTAGTTTCACTGGGACAGTACCAGTTGGCAGCTGCTTTAGCAGAGAAGTACTGCGACTTTGATATCCTGGTGCAAATTTGTGAACAGACAGACAACCAGGCCAGGTTACAACGCTACATGACTCAGTTTGCAGATCAGGCAAGTCTATTCTGTTTCCTTTAGGTAGTGTTTTATAATAAGTTTTTATCTGAAATGTTGCAAAATTTACTGTTTCTTTCTGGTGTTTCTTTTCCTGTTTTTTTTAATGCTTATGTAATTATGTATGCATACAGGGGTAATGTGGAAAATTTAAGTCAATATTCACTGTAAAATATTCAACGGAGTATTTTACACTGGGAAGGTAAAGCTAGCCAGCAGAAATGAAGGTACTGCCTGTATGGGCAGTGCCTTTTCACGGCACCTTTTTGGGCCCCAGACATGTTTTCTCACTCTTAGCATTTTGTGATTTCTTCACTCAGGTGCTGTTTCATTACACTGTTGTTTTGTTAAACTAACGTAATATAAAATGGAGGATAATTTCCAAAAGAGATGAAATTGTTAAATATATAAGCAGAAAAGTAATTAATGTGTTAATATAAAAGTAGTTAGGAGAGTAGGAAGGTAGGGCTGTTGCTTTGGGATTTTTTGCATTATCATGCTACATATTTGTTGGACAGTTTTTCCACTGTCTGATAAAATCTAGTGTAAGAATTAAGTGTTCTGAAATATTAGAACGCTTAAGGTAAAGGTGGTAGAGATTACTCAAAATGTGTGGGACTGGAACAAAAAGGTGTTAATTTGAGAATTGGTGAGATGAGTTTGTTTAGCTTTACACAACTATTGGGGAAAGAGAAATCCTGCAGTCTACACATTTCCTAGTAAAGAGAGTACATAAATGTTGTTTAAATAACAAAAACCAGAAGTATCAGTAATAGACAGAAATTATAGCAAACTTGTAAAATAGTGCATCTTAAAATACTCAGCCTGACTGTCAAAGGGGATAAATTACCTTTATTTTTCCCCTCTTCATATGCTTTATTTTAAAGGAGAAATGTAAAACTTCTGAAAAGAAGTTACTGTGGCAAATATAGAGCTGAATAGCTAAGTCTAATGGACTATAAGACTGGTGGCCTCTTCAGACTTAATTTTTAAATTGTTAATGCAATTAAAATTTAGCATGATTCTAATATTGTCCTGAAAAGACTAAATTAAATCTTGAGCAGAAATCCTGATTAGTTATTTCACATTCAAGTTTTTGAGGATAAAATAGGATGATTTTTCTTTTTAAAAAAGTGAGGTTTTATTAAACAATGCCTGAGAGAAAGAAGGTTGCAGGTTAACTTTTAGGTAGGAGGGAATGTTTGAAAAACAGTGACAGCTGAAGTAAACTTGTTTATGAAAGAAAATAGTGAACATGGAGTTTTGAAGGGGGCAAAGAAACAGGTCTGAAAATGAGACAAGAAGAATTGTGATTCCTGTTCTTGTGTATTAATGTGAATAATTTGCTTTTGGCACTTCCATCACTTAAATTGAAGGATTCTGTGTTGATCAGCATCTGTTGCAGAGAGCTCATGAATGCTTTAAATACCTGTCAGGACTCTTATGGGAATTTTTATCAACACTGTAATTTCTGTTGTGTGTGTGTGTCTGGCTTTATCAAGCAGGTTCTTACTATTTTCTTACTAATTGTATTTTATAAATACAATTAGTATTTATAAATACTAATTGTATTAGTATTTATAAATACAGTTATTATTTATAAATACACTTAGAAGGCAAGCCAGATAGTGTAATGTAACTTGTAGAATTTGTTCATATTTCTGTTATATATAGAACTTTTCAGATTTCCTGTTCCGCTGGTATCTGGAAAAAGGAAAGCGAGGAAAGCTGTTATCTCAACCTATTGCTCAGCATGGACAGCTGGCCAGTTTCTTGCAAGCACATGAACATCTGAGCTGGTTACATGACATCAATAGCCAGGATTTGCAAAAGGTAGGGTTTGTTAAATACGGCCAAATGGAAATGCCGCGTGTTGAACAGGTCAGGTGCATATTCAAGTAGGTAATTTACCGAGTTATGACTCTTCCAAATCAAAAGACAGCTTATCCAGTTGGGTTAGGGGAAAGATGGCAAATAATTAATTTGGCACTTCAGGACCACCAAAAGCCTCCCTTCAGGCACTGTCTGGTATTTCATGTAAGCCACTGCACCATGTAATGGAAATTAGGGCTGGGCTGCTTTTCATTCCTGGCTAGTACTTTTTACTGAGGAAGTTTGGTTTGGCTACACAGTCATGACTTTGATGGAGTTGGGGATTTATAGTGAGTATCAATAGCATTATAATATTATCCAGCCAGGGAAAAACTGAAACTTCTCTTTCAAGACTAGCATCTTAAAGCTAAGGAATTTGGAGTTATCATGAAAGTAAAAAAGCCATTGGTAATTTTAATCACTTACATCCATAGATTAAAGTATTTTTAATAGGAGATGTGCATGTGGATAGATTAATGTGACATTGTTTTTAAACACGATCATTTGTTGCCTTCTGGGCTTTTCAGTTGCGTCCCCTCTTCTTGCTTCTCAGTCTTTCCATTGCTCTGCTAGACTTAAAAATGCATTTCATTTAACAGTTAAAAGTATTTCAAATAAAAAATGGCTTCTTTCAATCCATATGCACATTTGTTAAGCATGGAAGCCATGGAAACATTTATTCTCCTGCAAATTATAGGTTCATAATGCCATATCCCTCTTATACAAACAAAAACATCTCACACACAACCCCAACCAAAACAAATTAAAACCACTCTGAGAATAATGTAATACTCTATTTGTGTCAACTGAGGTTTTCTATGTCATGGCAAAGCACTTTGAAAAGCAGGTAAGGAGTCTAAAATATACATTTAATTCTGTGTAGATAGTTTATTTCTGAGTAAGTGCTCAGAAACTGTTCCTTTGTCTGATAAACAAATTCTTGCCTCTGTATTTGGTTACTGCAGAAGTTATACACAACTCTGGTTTTTCAAATTCTTAAATTAACAAGCAAAACAATCTACATGAAGTGTCCTGTCAAAACATATTTGTCTGGCTTTTATTGCAAAGTATTTAATTAGATCCCAAAGATACAATGTGTGAAGTTTCAGTTTATCCTCTGAGAATGTGGTAGGTTTTTTTTATTAGCAATGTAAAGATTTTTAAACATTTTGTTGAAAGAGAGAGCGTCTTCTTGAAGAGTGTGATGCAGAGTTTCACTGTGCAAATTGTACAACTTTTAAAACTAAGGGTTATAGTATTACAAACAATAAATAGCTGTGAGACTTATGTTCAGATAAAATTCTTGTCTATTAACCTTCTGATCCTAATTTACAAAACTGATTTCTAACATCTTTATTAATTTTAGGCACACAGAACATTGCAGACTTTAGCAAATATGGAGACACGATATTTTACAAAGAAGAAAACACTTCTTGGCTTGAGCAAATTAGCTGCACTAGCATCAGACTTGTCGGAAGACATACTACAAGAGAAAATAGAAGGTAAGAGATAAAAACAGGGCAAAGTGAAGAAAGGACTTACTGAATTACTGAATTAGAATCCCATTAATTTTGGAGATTGTTGATTTTTTTACATTGAGGTTGCTGACTTAGTGTGGTAAGGATAAATGGGCTGATGATTTTGCTCATTTTAAGAAGCACAAAGACGGCAGCATGAGGCACTAACCTCAGTGTTCACTTTTATATGTGAGTTAGGACTATGAGCATGGCAAATCTGTACCTTTCCACTTTTTCTACTAACATGTATAATATTGGCAAAAATAACAAGCTGCACCTGTACTTTGAGAAGTCGCTGAAAGTGCTCAACATTTACACTGAATCTATTTTAATGAATCTGCATTTTATATTTCAGATGCAAGGTAAAAATTAATTAATTTCTTAGAGCCCATTTATAGAATGGCTTTCAGTTTTGTATTCTTCTCAAGTCCTGAGGCTTTTAGGCTGTACAAGGAAATCCTGTAACTGTGTTGTAGTGCAGTAATGCAATTGCAGATATATACAGTTGTGATCAAGAAGTGCTTTCTCAGGGTTTTGCTCTCTGTATCGAGGAAGGTTACCATGACAGTGTTTCGCTGTACTCTTTCTGAAATTATGTGAGCAGGAGAAGTACAAATATCTATCCTGCTTCATTACCAAATGCAATGGTTCCACTGCTCTGCCATTCTTACCCCTTTGGAAAATACTGTTTTTGCAGCACGTGCTGTGAGTTTGAGAAAAAGCAATTTTGCATTACTGGTTGAAGGATTCTGGCCACCAGGGGGAAGCTTTGGAGTATGACTCAGGGTTGCTGCTCAAGCTTACTTCTGTTTATCTGCGTATTTTTCCATCTATGTAATGAATAGTTCTTAAAAAATCTTGTTGAAAAAGCCTGGTAATAATTAGGTTAACTAAGTAGGCTTTACAAATTATTTTTTAATTCATAATAATAATGTATTATCTGCCTTTTCAATTGTATAGCACTGCATGAAATCTTGAAGTTTAAATCAGGTTTTTTATCAGTGTGAAAATGCCTATTCTGATGTGAAGAATCTCACCTTTAAATAGGAAAATTTAAAATTAGAAATGAGATAATTAAAGCTTTATTTTAGTGGACTAGAGGACTCTCAAAATTTGTTCTGGACTGCATTCTGCTACACATTTCTGTGTGGCACATGATGTAGTTGTTAAAACTTAAACTCTTTGTGTATCACTTTTCTATTGATGAAGAAGACTTAATTATTTCTGCCACAGTTTGCTTATTCTTCTAAACAGCTAAAATGCTCCAAGAATTATTTGCCTGTTCTAACATGCAAAGCTTTCTAAGTGGAAGTTGGTGGGAAGGGCAGGGTTCGTATAGTGTGGTTGGTATTATTCCCTTTTGGATATCTCAGACTCAAGTTTCTCATCCTAAAGCAGCTCATACTGGCAAGTATAAAACAGTCAAAAATTGAACAGTTCATGAGATGGAACATGTCCATGGCACAGCTCCCTCAAGTTGCAACAAACTCATTTTCCTGTGCAGTGCAACAGCTTCCATCCAATCCTCTGTATTCATTTTGAAGTTTTAGGGCAAAACTAGAGTTATGCATTTTCATTACACTGGGAACATGAGTGGAAAGTAAGAACTAGTTCCCTGGGAGGGCAGTATTGAAGTGGAAGTATTTCTGTGCTTTGGGAACATGGATGAGAGTCCAAAGAGAATGCTTCATAACAAGCGCTTGTAAGCTTGAATAATATTGTGGCTTGACAGTTGTTGTTGTGCCACAAAATTTATTATTATATTTTGGTAACATGAAACATTCATTTCCTTAAATGACTGCAAGAAATATCAGAGCAGGAGCGCTTTTTGTTACATCAGGAGACACTTCCCGAACAACTCCTGGCAGAGAAGCAGTTGAACCTCAACGATATGCCAGTGCTGTCTGCATCTCAGCTCATTGATGTAAGTGTCCCATGTTTTCTTCATTGCACAGGTAAACTTCCAGTATGTTTTCTGCCCCTTTGTGATAAAATAAATGGGAAGGTCACAGCTGCCTTTATCCCTTATATGACTTGCTAAGCACCTAAAGATATGATGTATGAATTAGTTTAACTTCACTTAGTTTCTGCCACCAAACATCAGAATGATGGGTTTAGTCCTTGTTTTTTCTGTTGAACATGTGCTTTGGAGTGCTGTTATGAGAAAAAGCAAAACAGATCACTGCCAGAAGTTGATTTACTGGTCTAAACCAGTTTTTGTATGTGAGACACTTCTTACCTTCCTTTACAATCTTGATAGAGCAGAACTTGGTAGGGCAGAAGGAACAAACAATTCTACCTTAGTGGAGAAGGATGCTGCAAGATAGAAAAAGGAAGTACTAGAAGCCAGAAGAGACTTTTGGTCACCTGTTGCAAAGAGGCGCAGGAAGTCTTTCTACTTTTGTTTTCTTTTACAAAAATCCAACCTGTAATGAAACAAAAATTAGAACTGTTCCATACTGGGTTAAGTAATTGTGCTGACTCCTTTTTCACACTCCTTTCTGGGATCAGCCAGGAACCAGTAGCCTTACTGATTCTGCCTTGTTTGCCACATTTTTTTATCATCCAGTGATAGTAAAAAATACTGGATTTTTTACCAGTTTTTAAAATACTGGTGCTCCACGAATAACAGCAATACATTGAAAAAGAAGTCACTTATATCTGGGAGCCAATATTTTTGTATTTTTCTGTAATCCTGTGGAAAATCAAAAGCTAGCATATAAACAAGCATGCTTGTTTACATTCTCACAATTTTCTTAGAACTGTGCTAATAGCAGATTGTGAAGTCCTTACCTGTATCTTTAAGTAAGGCTATCTGTGGGATAGGGAAGGGTAGGAAGTGTCAGTCAGGACTTGGCAAGTGCTGGCACCGCAAGTTTTCCTTCTGAATTTTCTCTTATTGTCAAACTAGTGTTAATACTTGCTACTTGCAATGCAGAAATGAAACAGAGAAAGTGTAAATTAAAAGAGTGTTAATGTTAATTTTTCTTTGAAGTACTAATTTATAGTTGAGTGATATGAAATATGGAGGGGAACTTGTTGTTTTTAAGAGGTGAAAGGCAACACATGTGCTGAAGTACTGCTTTGAGCTTAATTACGAAAATAATTCAGAGCTTATTTGTGGAGCTGAGCTCTGGCTACAGTAGTCCAGGAATGTTACAGCCTTAAATGGCACTTAAATTTGAAACCCAGCAGCCTTGTATCCAGTATCATTTGTCCACAGACCATTGTCACGTAGGTGGAATGCTGTTCTAAAACCTTAAGTATATTCCTTACTATAAAAATACTAGCAGTTGAATCAAGACATATTTTCATAAGAAGGTCATGTAAGTAGAAAATATGTGGTGGTCTTCCCACAGTGGGTTGTCCCTGATACCAGTTACGTTAGTTTGTAGGCTAAAAATAATTCTCCTCATTAATCTCTGATTTCATAGTTGTTCATATGTGATGAGAACAGAAGAGCCAATGAATATGACTTCAAGAAAGCACTTGATCTGCTGGAATATATTGATGAGGTAGGAAAACTTTTTGAAGGATTTATAACCTAGAGACTTTTTTATTATTATTTAAGCTAGGTTGGTGCATCTGTAGTTAATTAACATATTAGTTTATGGTAAGTAAAGCAACCCCTGGTGTGTTTTTCTCCTTTTTAAGTCACTGGAGACATAATGCCAAACGTAGTTTAGATAATTTAAGAAAAATTACATTCTTCATTTTCACTTCCCATTTATAGTCTATAGTTTCTTTTTAGAGCCTTGCTTCCCTACAGGCTGTCTCCAAACAGGACAAAGATCAACTGGTTTTAGTAGTTCAGTTCTTGTGTCTTCCCTCTTGACAGTTTCACTGATTGTCCTGAGGTAATGTGGGATAGTCACCACTTTCTAACATGTAAATAGCTTTGAACCACAGATTTGCCATCCGCTTTTTTCCAATTGTATTTTTTTTATCTCAATAAAATAAAATGTTACTCTAAACCCATGCAATTGCAAATTTTTTTTCCCACAGATATTAACATTTCTAACAACTTGTGTAGAACCATTCAGCACAAATTGGAGATGGTGGTTTCTGTGCAATGAAGAAACTGCCCTTTTCAAATAAAATGTGTATCTGTGAAAACATTTACTAATGTATTCATATAACATGTCTTAATTCTGGAAAAGCTAACTAAGACGCACTAGTGTCCACGTTAAGAGCTTTGACTCCATCATTGAGCACAGGGTAAAATCAAATTTGCCTAGAATACAATGTTTTACAAATTGTTATTTTTGTGCCCTTTTACAAGCTGTGTTAGTTGATTGTCAGCAGTCAAGTGGTGCTGTAGAAAGTCTGAATCCATGATTTCATATGGAAACAAACGGTGTTTGGTGTTTCAACAGTCCAAGCAGATCATCTGTTAAAACAGCATATGTTAAAAATTGTGTTTGGTGATTGAAGAATCTAATTCATTGGTGCAATCTGCATGACAGTGTGATTATTTCTTTGTAAAAAACCCTAGAATTTTAATATGACTGTCTTTTCTCTTTATATGAATTGAAGGAAGAAGAAGTGGATGTAAATGATCTTAAACTTAAAATTCTCTGTAAGGCTCTCCAAAGAGATGGGTAAGTATACATATAAGTTACTGAGACACAGCTTTTCCAGAATTATATTTTAGTGTACTATTCTCTAATTCACCAAAAATACTTAATTTCGCAGGATAAGGTTAGTAAAGTATAATGTGTCTGATCAGAATATGTATTCTTATTTGTTAAGTGAAACCATAGCAAAAATAAATCTGCAGTATTCTGTTGTTTATCTCACTGGCAACGTACTGTGCAGTCCTGGCACTTGATGCAGAAATGAACCCATGCAGCTTTTGTTCTTGAACCCTTTCCTGAGGTAAAAGAAGTTCAATGCTGAACCTTTTTAAACTTTTTTTTTTTCCTTTGAAGCATCTCAAGTAGAAGTTTTTAAATAAGATTACAGGCAGAGGTCTTTTCTGAAAGGTTTTATTTCACTTGGATTTTGCTGTTGAACCACACTGGTAATTTCATTACCTTTTTGAGTTAAAACTGCATTTTTGGCTCTAAGAGATCAAAGCCTTACCAGTACTTAGAAGAGCCACTCTTGTGGGTGTTCAAAACCAAATACAGGCAGAATCCAGTTGGTCACAGGGATCTTCTCATCAAACAGTGGTACTATTCTTTCCCAGGTTAAATAACACAAATGGCATTTCCTCCCTTTCCTTTCCAACTCTCAGAAGCCTTCCGACTTTCCTAACTCCAACCTATGTTCCAAGAGGAAGCTAAGGAAGAAAAGATGGGGAGAGAATGCATTCCAAATGCACTGTGCCATTTGTGATTAAAATGGAAATAAGCAGCATTTGGATTCACACTTATGCATAGAATAGAGTCCAAATGGCAGTGGTGTCTAGGAAATAATTCCTAATTGCATGGATAAGTTATGTCCATATATAACAAATCATAAGCAGAGAGAGGTTCACACCATTCCAAGTGTTTTCCCTTCCTGTAATTTTAAAGACAGAAGAACTCAGAGCTCCTGCATGGCACCAGTCCATTTTTTGGTTTATGATCTATCCACCCTGGACAAGCACGGGGTTTTGAGTGTGGTATTTTAACAGTTCAAACATGTACAAATGTGACAAGATTTTGGCCACTCTGGCAGCTAACCAGAGGCAATTTGAGATGCAGACTTTACACTGAATAGTGGGTAGAAAACTTGATGTCCCATCTGAGTTTCCAGTCCAGCGGAGCTCACAAAGGCTTACAGAGAGGTGGTGTTAACTTTCACCTGTGTGCAAAAGTAAACATTCGAGATGTGACAGTGCCTACTTTTGAGGATGGCCTGTGGTTTCTAACTTGAGGGCTACAGATGGTGAGAAGGTTTCTTGCGTAGGATGGAGAGCCTTGCTGAGTGTGCTCCTGATGCTCTGCTTGTGTCCTCACTATCCTCCTCTGTGCCCAAGGGGAGAAAATCCCCCTTCCCTCCCTCCTTTCCTCACATTCTTCCCAGTGGAATTAAAGATGTAATCCTAGACATTTAGGAGCTGAAGAGACATCGAGGGAAAAGCCAGTGAAGTACAGAGGATTTGTCAATAATAGCTTCTGGATCCAGGTTCAGATCTGTTACAAGCACATCCCACAGGCCTGTGGTGGTTTAGGGAGTGATATGAGAACCAGTTTTGTCTGACAGCTTAGCACATGGGACAGGAAATTTTAACAACTGAAAGGTTAGAATCACAGCAGAACAAGTTAGGTTGGTGTTGAATTTAAACTGGAGCATATAAAGCTCTGCAAGGATGAAAAATTGTCATTTAAAACAATCTTCCTCGTAGAAAAATCTGTTTGGGATTTTTTTTTATCACAGATGAAACTGGTGTTGATGAGTCTTTATCTTTAATCACAGAGCAGATAAACTATTTGTTTTGTGATTGTGTGTGTTGTTACAGGCCTGCAACTTAGATATTGCAATTTTTTCCTCATTTCTTTTCTCAGTGCTTGATATTTGTTTTGTTTTGATTTTTTCACATTAGAGAATTGCTTCTCTTGTTTTTTTCTACCAAACTTTCATCACCTCAATTGTAAAGTGTAATTACCGAGAATAGGTAGTTCTTACCTCAATGAATAATACTTTTATATTATCAAAGAAATAATGTTGTTTGCGTGGGATTTTTAATGGTTTAAAAATGGGAAGCATTTCTGTCCTCCTCCTAACTAGATTACATTATAGTAGAGTAGTTTTGTTCCAGTTTTCCTGGAGTAATGACTAATTGACACAAGGTAGAAAAAAAACTCTGGCTTTGAACTATAAACAAGCACATAATGCTTCCATATGGACGTGTATTAATCACCTTTGATAATTTATCTAATTTTCCTGTAATTTGTTTTTTTTTCTCTTGTTACTGTTCCTATTATTTTGTCTGTGTAATTCTTTCCCAAAATTATTCTTTGACTTGCAGATGGTCCTGTTCAGATGGTAGAGATGATCCAATTGAAGCGTCTAAAGATAGTATATTTGTGAAAATACTGCAAAAGCTGTTGAAAGAAGGTAAAGTGTACTTAAATATAATTGAATGAAATTGTTGTTTCAAAAGCTGCTTAAGATCAATGTGTAAAAAGTAGCATTATTAAATTCTCAGAGTAATAAAAAATTCATTCCACTAGGCAGTTAAAATCATTTGGAGCTAATTCCATCTGTAAACTGTTCAGGGAGATAAGAGATGAACAGATTTCTTGGTGGTAATCTGAGTATCATTATTTGCTCAGTAGAACACTCAGTAGATTTTTAGCAGTTGCTTACTGTACAGTAAAGTAGGTCTTCTGGGGGTAAATATATCTTCTGTAAGATATAGGATAGTAACTAATTGACTGTCACACAGTAGAACTTAATCTATTTTAGCCAATTTTTTTTATTTTGTTTTTTCTCTCTAAAAGCTAAAGCAAAAAAAATATATACCTCCCATTCTCCACTTAAAGCTGACTATAGGAAGTTATGGACATGGAATTTACAGATGGAGGAGGGAGGGAGAAAAAGGAAGCAACTGGGAGTCAAAGCCTGTTTCAAATATTACTGCATAGAAACTTTTTGCAGAACACGAAAGGCTTCATGTAAAAAAGACAAAACTTAAGTACTTCAGAAAAGTTCCAATTTTGTGTGTACAATCCTGTCAATTCCCTTGCATTTTTAAGACTTGCAGACCCTATGCTGGAACTGTTGCAACTGATATATAGTTATTGTATGACTGAGCTTTCTTTTCTCTTGCCTTTCTTTTATTTATTATTTATTTATTTTGATGAAGTGCTATGTAAAGACTTGAATTTTAGGTTTAATCATTGAATTACTAGACTCTGGATTAAAAAAAAAAAAACTCTGTTTTACAGGCTATTTAAGCTTTATTGTATTTCTTGACATGTGTAATAGAATCAGAGCTTTCCAGTTCCAAAAGAGTAATTTAGCTGTGAGGTAGGCAGGGTGTTTACTTAAAAATGATATTAACTGCTAATGCAAAGTACTTTGATCAGTGTTGTAATAAATGCTTTTGTTTTGTAGGAGTTCAGTTAAGTGAGTATTTACCAGAGGTGAAGGACTTGCTTCAAGCAAATGAACTCGGCAACTTGAAATACAACTCTTACTTTGAATTTGTGTTAAAAGCAAACTATGAACTCTATGTTCAGGGACAAGCATGATTCTCACTGGGATTTTAAAATATTTTTTCTAAAGAACTTTTGAATTCATATTTGCTTTTTTATATTCTGTTTGGTTTTTTGCTAAAGCCTTGTGATAAAGTCTGTATGAGTAGTATACTTGGTCTTAAATGTATAGACATTGATGCTTTAGTCAGGGGACGCAGAATTGTGTTTTCAGGTGAAATAAAAATAAAGTTTTCATTTTCAGTGCCTTTCATAAACTTGCTGTTTTGTTCTGTATCTTGGTTAGAACCTGTCCTGTCTGAGACTCAGGGATACACAGATACACAGGGTGAAACACAGGGACCCACTGCAGAGGGTGGGAAACTTGTGTTGTCACTGCTGGGGCTGTGATTTTCAGTTCAGAGAAAATACTGAACACATCAGTGCTGGGTGACTGCATACATTGCTTAAGAAACAGGTTATTCTCTCTGGCAACTCCACTCTTTGTACAACACGTTTTGCTGTAGAAACTAGGTAATTTCAGTTTTCCATTAAAGGTTACTTGCACAAAAAGGATCACTGGCTCGTCACTGATCATTCAGCTTGTCTGTGACAGAAAGGAATAAAGTGCAGCTCGCATTCAAAGCCTTCTGGTCCAGTAAATACTCCATTCTTTCAGTTCATATCTGTTAAATTAAACTTTTTTCAAACATTTTAGTATTGTATCCATTTAACTTCCCTTTAAGTTATTTCTAGTATACATGTAAAATGGGATTAGCAGCTCACCATGCAGTCATTCACAGCAACTGCTTGTGCCTAGGCTCAGAAGAAACCTCGAAAGCAGTTATGAAAGTGTGGGAATACAGCATGATCTTCCTTACTCCCATGCCTTGGTCTCTACTGGTAGGCACTACTAATTTCCCTTTTTCCTTTTTAACCCCAGTGCCACAGTTAGTTATCTCTGACAAGGGAATAATTTTTTTTAAAAGCCAATTTCTCAATTATTTTGATTAACAGCAGAATTTAGTCTTTTAATAAAAGTTACTGCAATCTGATGTGTTGCACCTTTATTTTGCATGTAGCTCAAGAGCCAGAAACTGACTGCAGAGCAACTTGCACACCCTTATGTTTTACTTGTCTGGCTCCATGCCTGCTGCAACAACTTGATCTAACAGCTGAGAAGGTCAGAAGTTAAATTGGTTGAAGAGAATCCAGTTTCTAGTTTTAAAAGCACAGCTCCCCTTCCGTGGCTTCCCCTCCTCCCTGTACTAATACAGTAAGCTGGACTGAGAGTCTGAACATGTTTGGAAGAATAGATTTATGTAGAGAGGTTCAAACTAATATGGGAAAGAAATGCACTAGCAGTCATCTTCTAAGATTGTTCTAAGCAGCAAACTTTGCTCTTCTGCAGTCTTGCATGGCTGGGAAGTGTGAGTGTAACTCCCAGCTCCGGCTTCAAAGGAGTTGCTTGTTTAAGCCTTGGAAGAATTCCACGTGTTCGCCTGAATGTCACTTTGAGGGCGGTTTCACATCGGTAAACTTAATGGGGTTTTGGGAGAAAGGGACTAATGGAAGAAGTGGTTGCTTGCCCCTGCCAAAATATATTCTGCCTTAACTTCTCCTAGACTCCTGAATTTTGCTTGAAGAGCAATCTCTTTGATTGTCCACCATGTGTCACTTTGGGGATATCTCATATCTTCTAGACTGTTGGCCAGATCTCTCTGTTCTGTCAGGAGTGGCAGGGCAAGCCCTGGAAAGCTTGCTCCCGATGCAAGTGGTTCTGATCACCCTTATCCATTGTTTCAAAGTGCCTGGGTTCTCTGCTGCATCATGTTTGTCATGGTTGGTGTAAAAGTGTTATCCAGGATTTGGGAAAGGATGAGCTGTGTAGGGTTTTCAACTATTCTACTCTACTGCTGGGTTGGGAGGCTCTTGGCATTTATACAACAGCTTTCCATCTGACTATTGCCAAAACAGAAGGCTACTTACAATGAGTTTACTTAAACAAAGCCTCGTTAAAATAACTTCCATGTCTAAACAGATGTTTAATGTTCTTGTACTAGTGATGTTGAACTGGTTCTCTATTCTGTTGGAAAGTTTGAAGAGTCTGGGATTCAGGATTATTCCTCCTCTCTGTCCTCTGCTTCATTATGCAATTAACTGTGCTGGTGCAGAACCCATGTCTCAGACTACTGCTCCAGGAGGATGCCTTCATTTACCACTGCATGTGGAAGGTGGCAAATGCCACAGCTCTAGCTTGTTTCTAAGTGTAACAAAAACAAACTTGTGACAAAAAGATGAGAGTTAAAACTGCCTGAGGGGGATGGATAGCCCCTCTTGAATAAGGATATATGTTGTTTCTTAAATAGTTATTTTCTCAGTACTGGAGGGCACACAACGTATGGGAGTACACATTTGCATCCTTTGCTGTTGCCAGAGCAGCAGGAAAGTTTTTCAGTTGTCATTTGTGATCAGTTTCAGAAACTATGCATGGTGGATAGTGAGTTCTTTGTGCCCTGTACTGGAAACTAACTCCAACTGTTCTCTGACTTGAGACAAGAACCACATTCATTTAGTGAATCCAGATAAACATCAGATCTACCTGCAGAAAATGATATTTTACTCAGAAGTGGGAGAATTTAACATTGCCATTTGGGTACTTTGCTGTAAACTAGATTGGGATAGAGAAAAAATAAAAGGGAGCAGAAGGGATAGAGTGGGTTTATGCTTGCATCATGTTTCATTGCAGGATTAAGGATGTTTATCTTTCAGCGACGTTAGGGTTTCTGTTACTTGATTTCTGATTCAACACAACCAGCCGTATTTTGGAAACCGCAATGAAGCACTACAGCTCTGTAAATAGATTGGTGGTTGTGATGCCTTTAAGTGCTCACAGGCTTCCGACTTTTGTACTGCCAGTTGTTGATGACAGAACTGAAGAATAATACAAGTTGAGGAACAGAGTGAGAGAAGAGCACATTTTAATAACAACTTGACAGGAATTCAAAATTTATAGCAGAAGGAATTAAATGGCTGCCAGAGGTAAAGAAGAATGCTGCCAACCTGGAGGATGAAGAAGTTAAACAGAGGAGAAGAAAAGTTGTCTGCTTCTCTGTTGAGCTGTCTGCTCTGCCTTGCAGTGGAGGAAATCACCTGCAGAAATACCTTCACTTTCAGGAGACTCCTCACAGCACAGTGCTTCTAGCCTACTATTGCTCTTCCTTCTAGCCTGACTCCCTAAATTTTCAAAGGATTTACACTTGACCAATTGTGTCTTCAGAGAGGATCATGAAGGTTGATTTGCATCAACATAGTGTCAGGGCTGCAAATCTGCTTGCATTACTGCCTCTTCTTTCCGCTGGAAACCAAGTATCTGTAAAATCTTCCAAGTGTCCCACATGGAATCTCTGCCTAAATACCCATATCTGAAGGAGATGAGCTGTTCCTTTTCACTTGCATGGTACTTCCAGCTCGTCAGGGATGACTTGCCTGTGAGACTGCACTCCTTTTGGAAAGGGTGAGCGACAGGGATAGCTGAAGGGTTCCCGTGTTGCCTGGCCGAGCTCAGTGGCCAGCAATGGGCACTCGTAATGGTACCAGCATTCACGGCTACGTCAGGCTTCTGGGATCAGACTAGGATTAATCCTTTACCAGGCTTCTCTTCAGGCATTTGTCTGACAGATGTTACCCCATGCATTTATTTTCCACTTTTAAATCACAGCAAGGAAATGATGCACGTCTTTAACTTGATGTGTAAAATTGTGGGTTTTGCATGGGCTGTTGCTCCGTGTGCCCTGCAAACTAGAGATGTACCTTGTCATTTCTTCTCTCCCAGTTCCCTTTCTCCCCCATGGCTCACCTACAGCTATGGGAAAGACCCGGGAGAGACGCGTTTCCCTTCGCAGCCCCAAGCTTTGGCACGTGGTGGCCGCGGGGCCGATGCCTCTCGCCGTCTGCCCCGCTGAGCCCCGCGGGGCTCCCGGCCGTCCCCACCTGCTTTGCCCTTAACGGGGCCGCTGGTGCCGGGGAATTATTTCGGCCCCGGCTGCGGGCGGTGGCGGGGGGGGCTCGGCAGACGCGCCTTATACGGCCGGGCCCGGCTCACCTGGGCCGGGGCCAGGAGCGCCTTCTTTGGGCACCGCCGGGCCGGGGCCGCGCCGGGCCCGACGCCCAAATATGGGGACGGCCGGGGCCGCATTCCTGGGGGCCGGTCGCTGCCGCCGCCCGCCGTGATAAAAGGCTCGGCGGCGGCTGCGGCGGCCACGAGTGACCCGGCGAGGAGCGGGAGCCTCTCTCTCTGCCCGACGCGCGGAGCCCGCAGCCAGCCCAGGTAAGCCCCGGCCCCGCCGCCACCGCCCGCGGCTGCCGGCCGGCCGTGAGGCTCAGCCCCGCTGCCCTGTGCCCCCGCAGACACAGCCGAGACCATGTGTGACGAGGACGAGACTACCGCGCTCGTGTGCGACAACGGCTCCGGCCTGGTGAAGGCTGGCTTCGCCGGGGACGATGCCCCCAGGGCCGTGTTCCCCTCCATCGTTGGCCGACCCCGCCATCAGGTACGGCTCACTCCCCCTCCGAGCCTCCCCGCACGCCCTGCCACAGTGGTGGTTGCGGATCCCTGCTGCCTTCCAGCCCTCCGCATCCTCCTGTCTTGCTGGGGAGCCCCGTGCTGCTGCCCTTGGAGAGGTTGCTGAGCCCCCGCTTTCCTCCCCTGCAGGGCGTCATGGTGGGTATGGGTCAGAAGGACTCCTACGTAGGAGATGAAGCCCAGAGCAAGAGAGGTATCCTGACCCTGAAGTACCCCATTGAACACGGCATCATCACAAACTGGGACGACATGGAGAAGATCTGGCACCACACCTTCTACAATGAGCTGCGTGTCGCCCCAGAGGAGCACCCCACTCTGCTCACTGAGGCCCCCCTTAACCCCAAAGCCAACCGTGAAAAGATGACCCAAATCATGTTTGAGACCTTCAACGTCCCTGCCATGTATGTGGCCATCCAGGCTGTGCTGTCCCTGTACGCCTCTGGCCGTACCACTGGTGAGTGCAAAGTCCTGCTGGCTCCTCTTCCCCAAGCAAGGATGCCCAGGACTGGTCCCCTACATCTGACAAGAACTCTGCCCCCCAGGGCAGGACCCTCTGTGGGCCACATCTCTCATACGGATGCTTCTTGTCTCCCCAGGTATCGTGCTGGACTCTGGTGATGGTGTGACACACAACGTCCCCATCTATGAAGGGTATGCCCTGCCCCATGCCATCATGCGCTTGGATCTGGCCGGCCGGGACCTCACGGACTACCTGATGAAGATCCTGACTGAGCGTGGCTATTCCTTTGTCACCACAGGTAAGCACCATTCCCTCCTCCAAAAAGTTCCCTCTCGCTTCCAGCCCTCGCACTTCTAGAGATGCTCTCACCCCACTGCAAGCCCCAAAAACAGTCCCTGGGGTGAGGTTATGTGTGGTTGGGGGTCTGGAGTCCCAGTAGACCTGTGGAGGCAGCACAAGTGCTCCCTGTTCCTCCTCTGCAAACACTGATGCCTTTGCTCCCCGCTGACAGCTGAACGTGAGATTGTCCGTGACATCAAGGAGAAGCTGTGCTATGTGGCGCTGGACTTTGAGAACGAGATGGCCACCGCTGCCTCTTCCTCCTCCCTCGAGAAGAGCTACGAGCTGCCTGATGGGCAGGTCATCACCATTGGCAATGAGCGTTTCCGCTGCCCAGAAACCCTCTTCCAGCCTTCCTTCATTGGTGTGTGCCCCCCTCCATCTCTCTTCCCTTGGCTGCTCCCCCCTCTCTCCAGAGTCACCACGTAGAGCTCTCACTTTGCACTTAACTTGTGCCTGCCTGTTTCCCCCTGCTGCCCCCAGGTATGGAGTCTGCAGGTATCCATGAGACCACCTACAACAGCATCATGAAGTGTGACATCGACATCAGGAAGGACCTGTACGCCAACAATGTCATGTCTGGGGGTACCACCATGTACCCAGGTATTGCTGACCGCATGCAAAAGGAAATCACAGCCCTGGCCCCCAGCACGATGAAGATCAAGGTAAGGCCGGAGCACCGAGCTCCTGGGAGCAGCCTTCTCTCTGTGCACAGCCCCGTGCTGCCCCCCGCAGCAGAGCCGTGTGTACTGATCTCAGCTCTCTTGGTGTTTTCCAGATCATCGCCCCACCTGAGCGTAAGTACTCTGTCTGGATCGGTGGCTCCATCCTGGCCTCCCTGTCCACCTTCCAGCAGATGTGGATCACAAAGCAGGAATATGATGAAGCTGGCCCATCCATTGTCCACCGTAAATGCTTCTAAACATGTTTACATGATCACTTTGCCAACCACGCTCAGGATGACGACCTTCAAGGTTGCAGGCAGCTGGGGGCCTGCAACAGCCATGTTCTATTTTGTAACGATTTCTGGTTACTGTTGCTGCAAAGCTCCATGTGACACAGTGTATGTAAAGTGTACATAAATTAATTTATTTTATCTCGTTTTGTTTGTTTTTAAAACCAATGCCCTGTGGAAGGAAACAAAAAACTTCAAGAAGCATTAAATCATCAGTCATTCTGTCACACCCCTAATGCTGTCGTTTGTCGTCATTTGCTCGGGTCCTTCCATCACTTGTGGACGCGGTGGGCGGTGGGCAGCAGTCCCCAGATGGGAGCGGGGCTGGGGAGGGGACAGGAGCCCAGCCAGAGGAGGCAGCTCTGTGACTCTTGGGGTGCAGGCTGCTGGGTGGCACTGAGGGCATTGCGGGTGGGCTGCTTGTTGCATCACGCTGCTGCAAGGGGGGTGGCCTGGCACTCTGCAGTGTGCCAGTCCCAGGCGGGAAAGGGTTACCTGGAGCCTTTGCTTGCAAAACATTTCTTTTGGCTCAGCCTGCCAAAAAAGTAGCCCTGGCATGCTCCCGAGGAAGGCAAGGCTGGGGCTGAGGGCAGGTGGCGGGTGCAGGTTAAATAAAGAGCTTTCCACTCCACTTATGGGAAACCCACCTGCCACCGTGCTGTCCCGGGGGGCTGAGGGCAGCCAGGGCCACTTCCTCACCCTGCCTGACACCCTTGCCCTTGCCAGTGGCCACGCATGGGGAGCTGCCTGCGAAGGGACCACCCCCTCCTCTACCCCCTGGAACCACCCCTTCCCGGGATCACATCCTGTACTCAGGAACTCCCCAGGAGCCCGAAGGAAAATCCCAGGGGCTTCCCCTTGCCGAGGGCGTTTGCCTGCCCTGTTTGCCGGTGATGAAGCAGAGCAGAATGGGGGGCGGGAAAGGTGCTCCTGGCCTGTCTCATTTCTCTCTTACTGTGAGGGGGTGAGGGGGCTCCGGGACACCCCTTTATTTCCAGCATACATACACACGCCCACCCACATACACACCAGGTGTTCTCTCTGGGAGCTCCACTCCCCCTGGGAGCCATCCTAAAGTCCGGTCAGGCTTGGCATATGTTCCCAGGTCAGGACACACGTGCAGGAGCCATCAGCCTTTGAAGAGGGAGGACTCCAGGAGCACAGGACCCTGTCATGAAAGCAGTGTCTGAGTTTTGGGGTGCTCTTTTGCTGTGGGAGGAAGCAGTACTATGGAAAAAAGAGATGATTTTCAGAAGAACTTCCAGCCCAGGGAGGTTTTTTGCTCTGCTGTGGCTATGCTAAGGGTGCATTTGTTTTGCATTTTAGCTGATTTTACTTGAATTAAAGTGAGACCCATACATGAGTTCGCTTTTTCGTTTGGCACTATTCCAAAGCAGAAGCCTGTGGGAGGAGCTGCTCTGGTCCTTCCCTGGTACCTGAGAGCAGGGAGGGCCACAGGGCAGCCCTAAGGGCTCTCAGTGATTGAGGAGGGACTGGAAACTTGTTGCTTCTCAAAAACCAGTTGCTTCTAAAAGCAAAAAAGAACTTTGTTGCCCTTTGTGTAGTGGCACACACTCCATCTGCCAGCTACCTGTTGGGATTTTGGGAGGTGCTTAGCCTTAACTCCTCAACACTTGACCTCTGATCTCAGGTTCTGTTGTGGCTTAGGTGGTGAGATGGATTTTAGAAGTTGCTTCTGCTATTTAACTAAAAGAATGTTTTAAAAGCACAGAAAAGAATTAGCTTAGAATGGTAGCCTCATGAGTTAGACAGCATTCTCAGACTCCATTTTTTCACCTATAATATTAATTTATGGCCCTAAACCCACAGTGGAAGAGGCTGATTTTTGAAAGGGGGAGTGATGCTGAGCTCTCTGTCATCTCCAGCCATATCAAAATCAAAGGGATCAGGAGATGCTTACTCCTTCTGAAGGAAGACCTGTATTGTGCAGTGCCAAACTTGGGTTAAGGATCCCTCATGAGCACAGCTGTGGGCAGAAGTGAGTCCTTCAGCAGTCAGACTGCCTTGCACTGAGAAACTGATGCTACCACTGGCATGTCATTGTCTGCTGCCTCTAACAGCAGCATTTGGTCTCACTCTAACCCACAGCATCAGGTATTCTCCACAGCCTCTGTGCCAATTTCATCCAGTTGAAGATAAATGACCTTTTAAAGTACGTTCTTACGGCTAAAAAGAAATTCCTGGTTTGTTGTTTTTGTCATTTAATCAGTGAACAGGGATGCCATGAGTCTTCAGCCTATGAAACCACCCTGTTCATGTTTTAATTTCAAACTTAAACACTCTCTTTAACCTGAAACCACCCTTTTATTTGGGCTTGGGATTTTCCTTGATATTTTTAGCAATTGAAGACACAGATTATTTGGAAACAGGTGAGTTGGATTTTCATATGGCTCTCAAGCCCCATTGTTGGGAAGGTGGTTTGGAGAATTTTGCTTGTGCACAGCGGTCTGGGTTTGGTCTTTATTGTGCAGTTCTCAGTAATTTCATTACCCTTCCTGTGCCTCTAACAGCGCTGTTGGCAGCACAGAAAGGATCCCCAGGACCCAAAGGATCCCCAAGACCAGCATCCTCTGTTTTGAGAAAGGCAGAGGGATAAATGGGGCATCAGAGGAGTAAAAGGGTATAGAAGGAAGGATGCAGGACACTCACGTACTGTGGGAGGGAGGGTAATGAAGGGGAATGGCTCTTCCTTCTACCAAAAACATCATCTGGGGCTGCAGCTCTCTGCTTGCTCCACAGCCATCTGGATCCAGGGCTGAACCAGCCCTGGACAACCCTCCATAACTTCAGTCTACACCCAGTGGGCAATGCAAGAAGCTGCCCTCGGTCCAAATGTCACCAAGGGATGGAAAATCTTGAGAGAGGAAGAGTCCTTGAAAGGCTAAAAATGATGTGGTGCTGTTTAGATGAGCTTGGGAGTCACAGTCATGACTGAATTTTGATGCAGGCTTCTCCCAGGTCTGCAGATGCCTGGGCCAGCGCCTCAATTATATAAGGAGCTAAGGGAAAACCTGGGTTCTGAGGGAGTGTCTTGAGGGAGCCTCTGAACAAAAGAGCAAAGGAAATCTATCTTGGAGAAGATGAGCACACTGAAGAGGTTTCCTAATTTTATTTTGATACAGATTTTTCTGAAGCAGAATTCTGCATTTGCACAGAGAGCAGAATGTGGCCCAGGATGGACTACTGTCCCACAAAGGTGATGGCTTTGTGAAAAGGGAACTGGCACCCCAACATGCTTCTCCCCTTGGGTTCCAAAACTGTAGAAATAAAAAGCACTCTGACCCACAGTATTTACTGGGCTTGGCTTTGCTGGGAGGATCTGAACACCCCCTCAGACCTGGCATCTGCACAGCCCCACTGTGTACTCTGTTGAATGTGTGTCTCCCATGGACGTCTGGCCAATAATGTTTGTTAAAAGAGTTTTACTAAAGGGACACTTGAAAACTATCATTGCTTTTCACAGGAAGCTCCTAAAGTGAGCCATTAAAATGAAGACTTTCAAAGATTCAAACTATTTCATTTTATAAGAAAATTTTGTGCTGTTTCTATTTCATTAATCCACAGGAAAAAAAAAAAAAGAATGGAACATTTCTTGTTCTTGTTTACTTATTTAAATTTCAACCAGATGGGCATTTTTTCTTTTAAAAAATAAAAAAAAAAAAAAGAAAAATAAAAAAAAAAAGAAAAAAAGAAAGAGCTATGCAGTTGTATGGATTTTCATGGCTCATCTCCTGGGGCTGGAAAATTGAATGCAAAGGGTGACTGTAACCTATTGATCAGCCAGTGGATAACTGCAGGCAGTGCTGGTATGCAGGGCTCCCACGTGGGACAGATGCCAGTCAGTGTGAGCTGCTTTAGCAACAGGACCATTGGAAATATCCCCCAGCCTTGTGCGCTTTCCTGGGAATTGCTGGCAGCTTTAGGGACCCTCTTCAGACCCTCATGGCCAGAACATATTTTGGAGGGACCAAAATGTTCTGGCTGCAGTCTTTGGGAAGTAGTTGTATTTGCAGCTTGCAAAGACTCTGTTTTTCATTTGTCCAGGATCTGAAAAATAAAGCAGCCGCTGATTGCTATGCAGCAGGGAAAGCTGGAGCATTGCTGGCTCCCACTTGGGCTGTGGGCTGTGTGTGATGGGGATGAGCAGATCTTGGAGAAATCTTTCATTTCCCCCTTCCAGAACACCCTGTCAACCTTGAAACTGCACTGTTCTGTGAGCAAACCCCCTGCACTGTGGTGGCTCTGGGCGGCTCACCCTCTGTGCTCGCAGGGACCATGGCCAAACCCCGTCTTGTCTCGGCTGCTCAAGGCCACGCTCTGAAAATAAAGCTGCAGCTTGGAGGCAGTCCTGGCTGTTGATGTTCAGGGAGTGCCACAGGCAGCCCGGGAATGAGTCTCGATGTAACCCCACCTCAGGGAGCTGCATATATATAGATCCCTGGAAACAGTTTTCTTCCTTGGCACATCACTCCCACCCATAACTCGCTCCAAACAAACACTCCAGGCTCCCCTGTGTCCTCACTGCTTGGCTTCCAGTAGCTTCTCTCTCTTCCAGGGTAAACAAGGCTTTACAGTTGAGAAATCTGCTGCTGGAGGGAGGAGGGAAAAGGGAGAAGATCGCCTTGTAAGAAGACTCTGACACATGCTCAGAGATGAGCACAAAGTCAGCATCAGCAGGTCTCAATCAGCCCTTGAGCCTGGCTCACAGGGACACGAGGAGCTGGGGTGTGTTTGCAGTGGAGGTCACGCCCTGTCCCGCTCCTGCTGGGTTGTCCTCTTTCCAAAGCAGAGTGCTGTAAGGCTTCAGGTACAGGTGTGTAAGGAGATCTCTGTATGGGTGTAGCCCTGTTCTTTTCCCAGGGGAAGAGCTGCCCTGCTGCATGCAGGCAGGGACAAGGCTGCTCCCACGGGCACATTGATGGTGGTCACAGGAGAGCCACCCTCCATCTCACACCGTTGCTTCCCCAAACCCCCTGGGCACAGACACTATCTAATCTATTTGAGTGCAAAATAAAGGGAGTTTACACTGCTGTTTGCGGTGGCCAGCACTGAGCTGCTGGTGCTGCACTGGGTAGGGCAGAGCTGGGAAGGGGGAAGGGCAATGCAAGAACCTCAGCGCTGCCAGCCGTGCTGAGGGAGCCGACAATGGCAGAACAGTCCTGCTCTTCCCAAACCTCCCTGTGGTGCCTGTAGAGGGAAGGAAGGAGATCTGAAGCAGATCAACACAAAAGAAGCCCACAAGGTTTCCCAGAGCAACTGTATCTTCTTCCCCATTTTTTGTGATTATTTTGTGAATAATCACAAAATATAGTTACAATAACAGAGGCATGAGAGTCTAAACCAGTTTGAGGTTGAACAACGCTGTCACTGGGCTACCTGCTTGCAGAGCACAACCAAAGGGCACCACGGGGAGCTCTGCCTGTCCTGCACTACATTCTGTACTGAAAATTAGGAGGTGCAGGTGCTAAAGCTGCCCACTTTCTTGCCACATGTTTTTCTCTGGAGTGTGGGGGCACTGAGGCACTTTTCCAAAGGCAGGGTGTTTTCTCTGTAGGGATTTCTTGTCCTGGAAGCCCTTATCCTCAACACTAGAAAAATTTTAAAACAAAAAAATCTACTAAGAGCTACCAGAAATTCCTTATCCCAATCATTTTGAAGTAGTGATGGTGCTATTCCCACTTAATCCCAGGAGCATTGCAGTCACATGTTTCTGTGACTGCAGAAACCAAGCAGTTCACATTATAAAGTTGATTTTCTTTCTCCTTTTTCCTTTCCCATACCAAGCCTCCATCACAGTTTTCTTCTGTGACCATGAGCAAGTCAACATTCATAGCTCTGTTTGTTGCCAGTGAAGTGGCTTTCCTATTTTCCATCTCAAAGGAAGATAAAGAAGAACAGCTAATGTCCATAAAGGGTTTTGAGTTGTTGTCATAGAAGGTGTTTGGGAAATGTGAAATACTTGTGATCCTAAATTTAGCTCTGAAAGTCATGCAGCCCAGTTTCCTGGCACAAATACCAGAGAAAGTCTTGAAATCTGAACATTTTCCAATTGCAGCCACAAGCTGGAGGCTGCAGTAGCCACAGGTGGTTCTGGGAATCTCTGGCTGTGCCTCCTGCAAGTCCTTTGCCTTGCTGAGAGCCCAGACCTTCCACTTCCTCCCAAGCTGTTCCCACCAGCAACACAAAACACCAGCAGTTTCTGTCCTTGTTCTGAGCCTGATGCCTCTATATTGGCCCTTCAAGAGCCCATTGTGATAAGATTATTTTTCAAATCTAATAGAAGTGGCAAATTTAGGAGAATGACAGTGTTCAAACCAGTCTACTCAGGAACAATATGTAAAATCTTTCTTGGGATAAATATTTTAGGAGAAACATGGTGATTCATTTTACATCTACTTTGAGATATATTCCTTCTTTCCTTAATTTTTGTTAGTCCACTGAAGACAGCTCATCCTGGCCAAGACTGTATGTTGAAGGTGTTATGGTTCCTTTGTTCACTTTTTATGGGTTAAATGGGTTAATAAAGAAGATTGGTTCTGCTTAGACAGCAAAATATGATATTAAGCGGCACTTGGAGCTAAATTCCCAAGTCAATTTTAAAAGGGTGTAATTTAATCCTTGAGGTACTTAGCTTCTGCTGACACATTGCTTTATTTTTTTAGTGCCTACTGCACAAGTGGAGAAGCAATTGTTTGACAGAAAGTTGATGTAACTCCTGTCACAAAACCTTGATCAGAATCCAGAAACCAGGTGTGGCTCTGCCCAAACTGGAGGTGCTTGGTTTCTTCACCAGTTGCAGCTTCCTGTGGCAAAGGCTACAGCAGGACTGTGGGCAGCAGGGAGTGCACCTGCTGAATGTGCATCACCGTTTAAAAATAAAAAGGGAGAGAAAAGAATAACACGGAAAATATTGCAAGGTCAGCAGATGACAGGGGAAAGGCTCATGCCTGGCTAGGGGGGTTTGGGCAAGGACAGGACAAATACTGGGAATGGAGGCATAGCCACGTAAAGAAGAGGTGTCTGGGATGTTCTGCAGCACAGAAGTAACGGAGAAGGCTCCGGGTGCCATAGTGACATTACACTCAGTACTCAGTTCTGCTGTTTGTTCCTGTTAGATTGGCTCTGTTTGAGCATTGCAGCAAAGTCTCAGCCCGTGTACCCAGCCTCAGATACCCTCTGCTGCAATGCAAACATGATTGATTCAGCCCCACTGAAGCTGAGGGGGACCTGCAGATTTTGTTAATTTTTAAGTGCTTGAATGATCAGGTCCCAGATCAAGTAAAAAAGCCATAGCAATAAAAGAAATCACAAGAGGAAGAAGAAAGAAGAAAGAAGGAATAATTAATTTTGCTGCTGTAGGTCCAGAACCTGGCATGGCTTGAGGTCATGGAATGTGTAAGATGTATGCATTGAATCAGTTGCCTCTTCTGCAGAGATCTCATTGCTCATGTCATATTTCCTATTATTTTTTCTCCATTTTCAGTGGAAGAATCTGTCTGAATTAAGGTTCAGTTGAGCAAACGAGGGTATAGAAGAAAGCTGAAGAGCAGTAAGACCCAAGTCTGGACCACAGGTGTTCTGTAGGAGTTGTAGTTTTGACAAATAAGATACATGGGTGGGGAAAAAAAAAAACATTAAGAGAGAAAATGTTTTATGATATAATCGTTATGCCATTGACTTTGTGCTGGGTAAGACTGCTGAGCTACAGTGCTGGAAGCAAGGGCAGGCTCAAGCTCCAAAGAGGTGTTGTTTCCTTTCTGACCCCGGTTTATTTCTGACCGGCACAACAGTAAGTGGGTTTGGAATAGTTTTGGAGAAAGTAGCATAAATACACTGACTGCACATGGAAAGGGTGTTATATGGGAGGTGTAACTGTAAGGAGGATTTGGTATTGCTAAATGAATATTTAAAGCAAGTGTCTGATAAGTTCTTCACTGGCAGTTTGACTTGTGAGTCATGTTGCACAGTCCCCAGCCATGCCCCTCTCTATTTATAAAGTCATGCCTTGCTATATCTGACTTGCCAAATAAGCCTTTCAAGTTGTGGAGGGGATTCTAGTGGCATAGTGTGGGAACCAGAGAACAATTTGGAGGAGTAAGGGAAATTAGACAGGACACCGCAAATCACTTCATGCTGAGTGCCCTCTGAAGACCAGATCAAATGGGCTGCTAGCATTTTCACCACGAAAAAGTCCAGAAGGTAGGAGTGGATGGCTTCAGTCTGCTGGGCACAAGGTGGAGGAAGAAGAGCAGGGTGAAGGTTCATGTGAGACAAGCTCCTGTAGGTGTTCCAGGATGAGTGGAGGAAGAGGGGGAGGTCACTCCAGGGAAGCATGCCAACAAAGCCAACAGCCAGTGCTTTTCTCCCTGTGCACAGTGCCTGGAGGGAGGCTGGGGAGCTGCTGGAGCTGCTCCCTGCTGCAGATCTGGAGTGGAGTGGAGCCTCAGTGGGGGTCCCTGCCGGCATCTGCCCTGGTCCCTGCCACACACGGGAGCCCTTTCCAGGTCACTGCCCCCCAGCTGGCTGTGGCTGTGGGGTGCCTCGGTGCTGACAAGGCTGAGATGTGCAGGACAGGAGGGACACATCTCCAGAGCTGCATCGTCCTCCCCAGATGGCTGGAGCTGCAATAAAGCATGTTTCAAATGCTGACAACATATTGGTTATCAAGTAGGTGCAGGACAGGGGAGATGAGGCAAAAGGACATGAGGAATGCAGTGGCAATTGTACTGGGAAGCACAGCAGGGGTGCCAATAGAGGTAGAAGGAAGAGTCCTGATGTGCTTTGTCTATCTCTTCACAGACAACAGGCAAGGAGGGACAAACACATGCAAATATCTTTTAAGGAGTGATTTGGATGAATGCATTATCCTATTTTTTCCCTGTCAGTCCTTTTTCTTAGTGGTCATCTGCAAATGACTGGTAAATGGGAGATGAGGGCTGAATGTGGGACACACGTACATCCTGAGTCTGCCTTTGCAGAAGCAGGACCCCATCACATGTAATGATTACCTGGGGAGACAAATGCCATCACTCCAAATGTCCCCCCCTTCCTCCTTCTTCTTCCCACTTTCTATACTGAGCATGATGCCATATGGTCTGGAATATTGCTTTGGTCAGCTGGGGTCACCTGTCCTGGCTGTGTCTCCTCCCAGACTCCCATTCTTCCCCAACTTCCTCACCAGTGTGGCAATAGAAACAGCAAAAAAGGCCTTGGCTCTGTGTAAGCCCTGCTCAGCAATAACAAAAACATCTCCACATTATCAACCCTCTGTTCTGCACAAATCCCAAACACAGCCCCATACTGGCCACTGTGAAGAAAATTAACTCTACCTCAGCCAAAACCAGCACCTTGGAAAGCAGATCCATTGGGGTTACAGCATCCCCTGTTTTTGGGACTTTAGTGACTGAAGGAATTATTTTCATTCCTTCTCCCCTCTTTCTGTGTGCAGGAGCTAACTGCTTTCTGCTGATGTGGTTTAGCTCTGAAGGACTTTTTTTAGTTCTGTATCCCCCAAGTTTCTCAGTGTCCGTCATCTCTGACCCAGGGCAAGTGGGGCAGCAGGTGAATGCTGGTGCTGGGTCAGGATCTGACAAGCTCCACAACCAGCTCCTTTGCTGCTCCAGAAACAGCCCCCTACACCACCCTTGGCCCCCTTCAGTGGCAAAATCAGCACGTAATTTTCCAGAAGCTGCCTGGCTGATGCTTACAGTGACACTCCTGGACATGGATGGCTCACTTTGTGTGGGGTGGCAGGGACAAGGGGCTCAGGACACCAGGGTGGATTTTTGCAGGGAGAAGTCTGGTTCACAGGAGGCTCAGGCTGGATTCCCACCAGCAGGCTGGGGAGATGAAAGCCAGCCTAACACTGCTCTCCAGAGCCAACAGGTTCCCCGTGCAGAGTGAATAATTCATTATAAACAATACATGCAGATGTCAGCACTCCCTGGGGGAGCAGCTCACAAGTGGTGCACAGGTTCTCTTCAAGAGCATCCATTTGTCAAAACTATTCTCAAGATAATTTCTGGTGCCTCAGAGGGATGCTGTGTTTCAAGCTGGGGCTTTTTCCACCGGGCACAGATTTTGCTTGCTCCCCATCCTCTGAGAACTGAAATCTGTGTGCCAAGCTATGTGACAGCAGAACAGAGGTACCCTTCTTGTAGGGATGCTGCAGGATCCACAGCTGCTTTTTGATTGCAGCTGGACTTTTTGGTGACTGTCCTTGTGAGGAGGCTGCTTTGCTGGTGGATGGAGAGCACTAGAGGGGACAAACAGTTGCAGGGAGACAAATGTATTAAAATTTTAATCTGAGGAAATGGCTGTTGTGTTTGCTTTTCTGTATTTTAAATCAGTACTGGGTTTGCTGAACAGCTGGATTGCCTCCCAGGAAGTGATGAGGAAACCCTTAGGACACGATGGGCGATTTTACAGAATGTTGTGCCATGTGAGGGGCTGCAGATACACATCCTGC
Organism: Onychostruthus taczanowskii; assembly: GCF_017590055.1. Lineage (NCBI taxonomy): Eukaryota > Metazoa > Chordata > Aves > Passeriformes > Passeridae > Onychostruthus > Onychostruthus taczanowskii. The sequence goes on along the minus strand of NW_024499162.1, from coordinate 452,414 downwards.
TCCCCAGGGTAGGCTGGTGCTTTAACTAAACAGCTGGAGGAGGCTTGGGCTGGCAGGTGTGTGTCCCCTGCTGACCATGCAGCGGGGACCGGGGGTGCAGGACAATGCCAGACAGGCCAGGGTGGGCTGACACGCAGCTCCGATGGCTTCACGGTGGTGCTGACAGGGCTGAGCCCCTGCCGCAGGGCTGTCCTGCCGCCGGCAGCCACCAGCGGGTCACCGGCATGCGCCTCACCCTCCCCACGGTGTCCTGCTTTTCCTTGCCTTGCAGCAGCTTTTCTTCCAGCTCCCTCCGGCAGAGCCGGGGGGATGCCGAGGTTATTTACCCAGGCCCAGAAAGTCCTTTTCCAAAATGAAAACTGCAAAGCTGGTGGGCGTTTGGTAGTGCTTAGCACGTTCGCGTGTGCTCAGGCTGCTGGCCGGGGCTGCTACCAAGGCAAAGGAAGGGGCACGATAAGACTTTAATCTCCCTCCTCACTGGGGGATAAACGAAGCCTGACTGCAGCGGCATCTCCCAGCCCGGTAGCCAAAAGGCTGACCGCACGCCTCTCCCTAGCCGCCGAGAGCTGCTCTCAGGGGGTTTGCACATCTGCAGACTCCAAGGGGTTAAAAATAGTTCCCATCCCGCTGATGGCACATTTTATGTCCATTTAAAGGTGTGCCATGCGTTTCCATCCTCCGTGAGACCTGAGCAAATGCCTTCATGGTGCTGGCATTTTATTCAAGGCTCTTTCTCCTTCCTAAGCCCACGGCTGCCCGGGCTGGCTCCCCACTCTGAGCGCTATTTCGGGGGTGCGTTTGCCCCCGGCTGCCCTGTTCTGAACGAGCAGCTGCAGTGTGATCGCTGGCATGTCTGTGGTGCTCCTGCCGCAGTCCTGTCCCGACACACAGCCAGCAGATAATGGGTTTGTTTTTCTGAGCAAGTCGGAACTGCTCTCCAAACGAGTAAATTTTTTTTTTTTTTTTAATAAGCCAGAGAATACCTGTTAGAAAAGCACCATCCTTTCTGCTACTCGTTCGTGTTGGCCGTGTGGGATGGTCGTGCCTTTCGAGGTGGACATCCCAGCATTGTTCCTCTGGCACACGTGGTCCCCCAAGCGTCCTCCATGAGTGCTACAGGAAACATCTGGGGCTGGGCCTCTGTGCTCCAGCCACCCCTGCTCGAGTGAGCCCCAGCCCTGGCCCGGCTCCTTTGGAGCTGCAGGGGTGGGCTCCCGCAGTGCCCCCCTCCCCACCGCTGGCAGGGGTCTGACCCCAGCATGCTGCCGCCCTGGTGCAGGTAGGGTCCAGCCCTGGCCAGCACTGCAGGTCACGGAATTTCCCACCCGTGGCTCCTGCGGCCAAGAAGGCTGCTTAGGGTGTGGATGGGGTGATTACAGCACACAACTGGGCACCTGAGCATATTTGGAGGTAGCAAAAGTAAAGAGGAGCTGCTGCCGGTTCTGCTGTGGAGAAGAGCAGTGAGTGGGAGCTGGCACTGATGTGGTGGCAGTACATTGATGTGGACTGGTCTGCACCCTTTGAGGCATGTGCTTCTGCTGCTTTGGCAGGGAGAGGGGAACAGGGAGCAAGGCAGAAGCCCATGGCAGGGGGATACCAGCAGGTTTCCTTCCCAGGGTGATGCTGGCAGGGGCACTGCTCCTTGAAAAGGGGATTTCTCTGCTGTCACCTGCCAGCTCATGCACAGACCAGGCCACCACCTCATGCCATATGAAACCCAAGAAAGCCTGGATAATCTCCAAAGGGTGGATGAAATTCCCATATCAAGCAAGCTTCACTGTAGCTCTGCTGAAGTCCAGGGAGGTTTGCCTTTGTGGGAGGACCTGGGTACTTTTATAAGGGGCTCCATTCCCCAGGAGCCCCCAGCCAGTCAGCGTGGTTGAGACCATATTAGGGATGCCTCTCCCTGAGCCTGAACTGCTTGTTTCCACCAGGTTCCCCACAGGAAGGCTCCCTGAAAGGTTCCCCCTGCACTGTGTTAAAGAGGCAGTGAAGGCAGCATCTTTGGGGTGAGAGGCAGGGACAATGTTTGTCCTCCAAGCCAGCACTCATCCCAAAAGGGTAAAAGTGAGGACAAGCCAAGGTGCCAGCAGGGAGAGAAGGGGGAGCTGCCAGCCTGTGCCCAGCTTACTGCTTGTGATTTTCCAGCTCGCCTTTGCCTTCCTCACCACCATTTCCCAGTTTTTTCTGCTGCCCCTGTGCAATTTTGGAAGCAGTTTAGAAACTCAGCTCAGCAGCCTTACCCCTGTTCAGAGCTGAACCCTGGAAGTGACTGGCTTTAATTGGGATGAAATTTTGCACCAAGAGGCTGGAACTCCTGCTCATCTGCAGGGTACTGCTGAGGGCAGGCAAACCCCTCTCAGGAGCTTCCTGCATAGTTTTCCTGTTGTCCTCATTGTGGCATCCTCCTCCACCCCATGTGCTCATCAGGATCTAGGGCATCCTTTGGGACTTCTTCTCTAGGTGATCTGGGAATGAACTTAAAAAACATTAGTTTTTCTGAACTGGTGCTGGAGGTACTTCAGAAAAAGATGAGGTAGCTGTGGTAACCTTCAGAGACCGATCTCAAAGCACACTGGGATCTGTAGAAGGGGTTTATGTTCAGATGAGGGTTTTTTTGTGTTGAAGACCCACTTGTTTCCAGGAGGAAGAACAATGAAATTAGGTTGCAGAGATTTCACAAACTGACAATGAAATCAGCCCAGAGCCAGCACTGAGCTACCAATAATTTCTGGTGTTTCAAACCATATTTGGTAATATGAACTTGAGCCAGCCTTGTTCCCAAGCCTTCTCATTGGAAATTCTGTGAAGCTTTTTCAAGCATTAAATTATTCTCTACAGATCATTTGTTATTACCCATCAATTTACTGCTTGGGAAACTGATCCATCACTGTGCAGGCTGCTGTTAGATGCAGGACTGGCACAGGGCCACCATCTGGAGAATTGTGAGGCATGGATTCCTATGCTGGAAGAAACATCCCAAAGCCACAGGAACAGCTTCTGTCCCCATCGCCCAGAGGCTGACTCTAGCCCAGCAGTGATGGTCTGAAGGACTGATCTTCCAGAGCTCATCATTTCAGCAGCACTCCCCTACTGCTGTGAGATGGGGAGCAAGTTGCAGCACAGGTGTCTCTGTTTTGCCCCAAAAATTTATGTTCTCTCAGTGACAGATGGGCTCCCAGACATAGCCTTTAAATGGTGGAGATTTTGAATCCCTTGCTTGTGACAAATGCTGTACCAGCCTCTTGGGTGTCATCCAGAGCCAAAAGAAGGAGAGGAAGATGTACTGGTATTGAAAAAGGAATATGAGCAGAAACAACAAAAGTAATCCTGTCCAGTAGCCAGATGGCTGCCCCAGAGCTCCAGAGGGAACGGAGCATGAGCCAAGAGCAGCTTTGGGCAGCCATATGAGCCTAAGACTGAAGGAAAGTGTGTGGGCACAGCTACTTCTCCATCACCTGTCTCTGCCTGAGTGGGTGCACTCAGGCTGCCTCTTGTCCTGACTCGTGGAGGTGGCATCCTGCAGGTGTTACTGAGACCACAAGCTCTGGAATGTCTTGCACACTGCAAGTAACTGTGTTGGACTCTGCCACTTGGAGCATCATGCAAGTTTGCCTTGATGACTTTCTTGGGAGCAAGATCCCACCACAGGGTGAACTGCCTCAATCCCTGTTCATCCTTTCTTTCAGGGGAACTTCATAAATTGCATGAGTTACTCCTGACAGACATTCAAAACCCAGCCATTTTCAGACTGGGTTTCTTTTTTTTGAACAATCCCCTTTAAGCATGGTGAAGAAGAGGCGAATGCAGGTGCCCACAGTGGCCCCAAGCCTTTAGCAGAGCCTTTAGGTTGGAGGGAATACATGTGGATTTTTAGAGAGCAGACAACTCTGGATTTACTCCCCATTCACTAACCTCTTGGGGAAAAGAGATGTGGTGAGCAATCACCTCCACATGTGCCCACACCCCACTGCTTGTAAGGAGCTGTGGGAAACCCACATCCCTCATGAAAAACACTCAGGCATAACTAAAGAGTGGGTGTCCTGCACTGCCTCTGGAGCTGCACAACTGGGAGCCAGCTCCTTGCCTTGGCCATGGGACAGGCAGCTGCTGAGCAGAGACCCAGGGGTCACCAATGAACCTGCTGCTCACTGGGACTGCTCAAGCAGGACATAAAAAGGGACAGGTGGGAAATATCTCCCAATTCTCCTGCCTCTTACTCAGCTGGCATGTAAACCCGTGTTTTTCTCAGACTGAATGAGCAGCCTGCAAATGTGTTGCTGGGGGCAGTGTCTTTATGACTCCCTGTTAGTGCAGGCTATAAGATCTGTTCCCTTGCTAGGAACTGTTCACTTGACCAGTCAACAGTGGTGTGCAACCTTGCAACCTTAAGGAACCAGGCAAAAAAAAAAAGAAAAAAAAGAGCTGATACCAGTGTGGACTTTATTCTTAGCCACTGTGACAATTTAAAATTGAGAGCTGAGCTGTGTGAGCAGCCAGCCTCACTGAGTGCCCAGTCCAAGATTCAGGACTGCAGAAACCAGAAGACACTCAGGGCTGGGAAATGCCTCTCTCTGCTCCTGGCCACAGTCCTAGCACACAACCCAAGGAGCTACATCTCTCTTTTCATCTTTTCGCAAGGTGGATGGAAAGTATGGACCTTTGACAAGACTCACAGGAGCTGCTAAGGTTGCTGTGAACTCTGCTGCTGTGGGTGCTTGGAGGCACAACCACTAAAGTGTAACAGCAAAAAGATTCAAGCTGCTCCAAGAGAAGAGAAAATGTGAGACTTGCTCAAATAACAGGACTTGTGATCAGAGCTGCCAGAGAGGGGTTGCAGGGCTTCCCCAGCAGGTTGCAACTCACAACAGCTGTGGTCAAGTTTCCCAGAACTCTGGATACCAGGATCAGGCAGTTCTGGGAGACTTCTGCAGCCATGTGCACTACTGCTTACTAACCTGTCCCTAAGAGCATTTGAACCAGCTCTTCTGATACTTCTGCCATGACAGTGTTACCCTGCAGGCAGCTGGTGTAGGCTAAAAGGCATAATAGCCCATGAAACCAAAGAACCTGCACCTGCAGGATTAACCAGGCTACTATGAGCAGCATGTGGCTTGTTTTGTGAAGTGACTGGGACAGCTACCCCCAGTACTTGGAAAAGATGCAGTAATCTAGGTGAAAGCAGAGTTTACATGTCTAAAAAGAATGCATTTTTCCCTATCTGGCAAAACTTTCTTGCTGATCTGGAGTTTATGCTGTTAAATACTTTAAAAATGCATTTCTCTTTAAGAAGTAACTTATTTATTTTCCCTGGTTTCTTTCTCCTCCAGACTTTACCCAAGCAAACTCAGCAGCCCAGTTTCAGACTCTGACAGCTCCTGATTTGGCTGGAAGCCAGTCTGTGGATCTGAGAGATGTGTTGACATATAATTTTTCCACTCCTACTGCATATGAACTGTCCACTATTCCTCTTATTGCCTGGAGCTAGGAGAGGTGCAACTGGCAAAAGACTGCAAGTCAAAACCATATGTAAATGACCCATGTGATTACCCAGTGCTTTTCTGGACCATGTTCTGAAAAATAACATCCATGCTCATTTTTCTTTAGCTGCTGCTTTTTGCACAAAACTCAGGCTATCTCTCTGCTCTTGACTTCACTGTGGTTATTTCAGACAGAAATAAGGCTGTTTCCCAGCCCTGGCTGCTGTCCTCCCTGGTGGGAATGGTACTCCCATTCAAATGGGGGTGGTGGAGGAAACTGGGATTCCTGGGGTTTGGCATTAATCAGTCATGTGTCATGGATCTGGTCAGAAACTCTTACCTGGCCACCTGCTTTGCTACGTGTGGAAGAGCAATAATAGGGATTAAGAGGCATAAATAAGATCCTCAGGGAAAAAGTGCTTTAAAAGGAAAAAAGTGAGTTTAGAATTTCAGTGTTATGATTCAAATGGTGTCTTTATTTCATTTTTTAATGAAGTCAAAAGCGCAGCAAAGTATGCAAGGGAGGAAATTCTAATGTTAGTATCAGCCTCATAAATGTTGTACTTCCTCATTTAGGAATCATTTAATAACTGGCTATTCTCAGTACATGGAAGTCTCTGCCATGAGGTATTGAAGCCAAAACTCACTAGGATTAAATTAATAATAATATTTATACAGCTACACTGAGAATATCCAGAGCTGCTGTGTTGAGGATGGGAAATGATTCTTGTCTGGCACATACAGAGCTGCTTGGCTGTAGCTGCAGGGGTGAGGGAGGAATTGCTCTTTACCCAGGATGGTCTCAGCATCCTGCCCTGGAGCTGCTGAATGTCTCTGGAGCTGGTTTGGGATGCTGGGCCCTGTTGCCTGGTGGTTGCTGCACTGTACATGTCAAGATTAGATTGTGGCATGGGGAAGGTGCCTGGCAGCCACCTCCAGGCTTTTGCTTGCATCAGCCCCAGGTAAAGTGTGAAGGACAGTATCAGCTCTGCTGCGTGTCTCTGCACACTTCTGTCACAAATCTTCTCACACAAGTGGTCCCCAGTCGGTTTCCAAGCCTTTCAGCTGCCCCTTCCCCAGGCACTGGGGCATGTACAGGCAAACTGTTGGACTGGGAGGGTGGCACTGTGAAGAGAAACTTGAGACAGAGTGTGAAGGTGCAGCTTACCCCATATCACACGGGAGCTGGGTGCTCATTGTTTTGTCAGCAAGAGTGCTAACATTGTACCTGTGTGGTACAATGGAGAGAATGGGTGGAGGCAGCTGCTAACAGCACCCATCCTCACCCATAATCATGAAACATTGACACCTTGCAGGCTGTTGTGAAGATCAGGTGCCTCATCTGAAGAGTGCAAAGTTTAGAGGGAAAAAATTGCAGAAGATGGAATCTCACAGACTGTGTGGCAGGATCTGGAACCTGTCATACTGGCATTTCCTGTGTAATGGATGAATGACTGGGCAGCAGGTTTATGAGCAGCCCAGGAGAAGTTTGGTTCTGCAAAAGGCAATCCCTTCCTCATAGAGAAGCCATCAAAGAGCATCCATATACCTCTGATACAACTGTGACTTTTTAAACTGGTGTCATGGTTCAACCCCATCTGGCAGCTCAGTACTGTGCAGTCCTTGCTCAATCCTCTCACTCCTTGGTAGGTAGGGGAATAGAAACAGGAGAAAAGAGCAGGTAAAACTTGTGGGTTGAGATAAGAACAGCTCAATAATTGAAATAAAGTGAAATATAATAATACCAATTATAATAATAACAATAATAACATATAATGATAGAATAATAACAATAATAACATATAATGATAGCAATAAAAATAAGAGAAAGAGAGAGACAGAACTCAAAAGAAACCAGTGCTGCAAAGTACAATTGCTCACCATCCACTGACTGATGCTCAGCCTACCCACGAGCAGTGACCTGTGGCTCCTGGGCAACTCCCCCCAGTTCATACACTGGGCATAATGTTTTATGGTGTGGAGTATCCCTTTGGCCAGTTTGGGTCAGCTGTCCTGGCCATGCTGCCTCCAGGCTTCTGGCGCACCTGCTCCCTGGCAGAGCATGGGAAACTGAAAACTGATTGCGACTGATCAGTGTATTACCAACATTATTGTCATACTGAATCCAACACAGCACTGTACCAGTTATTAAGAAGAAAATGATCTCATCTGAAACCAGGACAGCAGGGAACAGAAATCCTTTGGGAAAGGAAAGATTGATACTATAAAATATGTGGAAAGAACAGCAGCATTTTCATAACCTCAAGTGACCAGCTGAAACTGTGCAGGTTGGTTCAAAAAGACATTTTGTACAAAATAACATTTTATAAAAGAAAAGTAAATTCTGCAACCCCCAGACCTTGCCTGTTTATGTGAATCCACTTACATCATCTGCTTGTGTAGATCGAGCACAGTACCAGAGTAAGAAACCAGAGTCCAGGTTAACTGGGGAGCAATCTGCTCTCCTCTCTAGACAGCACTGCTACAGCTGCTTTCTCTAGTTCTGTCTTCAGTTACAGGTGCTTATAAACCTATTGTTCCTTGTTATTTTCCAAGAAATACCCTCTGTTACAACAGGTGGTGCTGAAGACATGGCTGGACCCCGGTGGGACCACTAATGGCAAAAGGAGAAGGCACCAGGGACAACCCAGATGACACTGGAGCCCTCAGTGGGGAACATAAATGAGCGAGGCAGCTCCCAAATATAATCCTCAGGACAGCACTGGGTGGGGGGAGAAAACTGCTGCATCTGCCTGGTTTTATTCCAGGGAAGTATGCAGGCAAGGCTCCTGCATGTCTGGCTTGGGCAGCGCACCGTGTGTGTTACAGCACGGAGAAAAGAGCTCTCCATGAGGAGCTCCTCTCTCGTTTTTGAGGCTGTTGAGCAGGGGTAGGTGCTATTTCTATGCCTCTCTTCCCAGTAAATACACTGCCCAGACTCTCCTCCCTGGCAGCCCTATCACCACCACCCCTAAGAGCAGCAGGCAGAGCTGAAGGGAGTTAGGACGGGTTTTAAAATGGAACTTAACAGGTTTATGGATGCAGATCTGCAACGTGTGTGCCTGCAGCACGAGGCACTGGGTGTCACTGCAATTGGCCGCTCCTGACTGCATTTTCCTGAATCGCAGAGGGACACACTGGATTTCTGCAACATCCTGCAGGACTGTTGACATAAATGCAAGAGCTGGGGGGCTGTGAGGGCTGGAGGCAGGTATCCAGGTGCTTCTGCAAAGGTCAGGCAGCATCTCTGTGCCCCTCACTCATGCCAGGGCACCACGGGGTTAGAAAGTCTGAGCTAGTACATGCAAAAACAGAGCTAAATACTCCTCGATCTGAGCATCGATTAAACGAAGTCAATTTGGTTATGCTAGCTGTATCGGTGATTGCATCACTCTGCCGCGCAGGCAGAGGTGTTGCGTGTAACACTCGCCCCCTCACCTTAAAGCCACCAAGCACCAACACTTTTGTTTCACTGGAAGAGTCTGGGCCATTGTTTACCATCCCGGGAATCCATGCCAGTTTGTGGGGTTTTTTTTCATTTGTGTTAGTCAGGGAACGCACAGGGCAAGGCAAGGAAAAATACGGTTTGCTTCCTTATTAGTTAAAAAAAAAAAACAAACCAAAAAAAACCCAAAAAAAAAAAACAAAAAAAAAAAAACCCAACAAAAAAGGAGCAGTTTCCTAGATCTGTTTCTGAAAATCCATCAGTGCCCCCGTGTGTCGGAGCGGGGGCTGGCGAGGAGGCCGGAGAGGCTCTGCTCAGAGCCTGCGCATGGCAAGGACAGTCAGGTTTGCAGGTGTCCAAAATAGGACGCTCGCAGCCCGCCGGGCAGCGGGTGGGGCTGGGCGGGGGGATCACGCTGTCCCCTCCCAGAGCGGGGGCTGTGAAGTGAGCGAGCCAGCCGTGGCAAAGGCTCTGCGGCAAACCATTTTCAAGGACAATCGTGTCCCATGGGGGCACGCTTCGCTGCGATGCCCTAAATACGGTGTGTGAGAAGGAAATATCCAGAAATCGCTGAAGAGCCGAGAGTGCGTGTCTGTGTGCGGGCAGGCAGGAGGGCGGCGGGCGGCTGCAGACGTCGCCCCAGTTTCTGCATTTGTCTCTGAAGCGTTTTCGTATCCCCAGAGACGGGGCCGCCCAGCGCAGGGCTGGATTAGGCGAATCCTGTTCTGGCGACCGGTTTTTAAAGCAGATTAGTGCAAAATGGAGAGCGGTCCCTGTTGATGCAAAGGCGTTCGCTTCCCTCCGGCCGGCCTGGCTGCTGCGCATCCTTTGCTCTTACCGAAGCAGCACGGGAGGCAGCAGCTCCCCCGCGGTTGCCCCGCGGCCCGGGGTGCAGCACGCAGAAGGCGCTGCTGCTGCTGCTGCTGCATCAGTTCTGACGCACGGCACGGACTCGCTGGGTTTCAATGTGCCCCGGCAGGCCCCGGGCAGGGCCAGGCTGCCGCTCAGCCGGGCGGCCGGGAGACCTTCCCGGAGCACACCCGGGCCCCAGCACGCCTACTGCTGGGCCCAGGGCTGCCGGTGCTTGGGTGTATTTATGATACATTTTATATTTGATTGAATTGTCACTCTATCTCATCCCGTTCGCTGCACCTCACGGCCCCGTCTCCCCCCTCCAGGCATCCCTCCCCGCTAGGGGCGGGGCCGGACGCCGCTGTTTGGATTTAAACGTAGCAGCGGGAGGGGGCGGGCTCGGCCGGTGGTTCCCGACTCCCGGCTCCGGCTCCCGGCTCCGCCATGGTGGTGCCGGCGCGGCGCGTGAAGACGGAGTACATGAAGCGCTTCAAGGAGCCCAAGTGGGAATCGTGCGGCGCCTGCTACCTGGAGCTGCTGCACTACCGCCTCAGCCGCCGGCTCCTGGAGCAGGCGCACCGGCCCTGGCTCTGGGACGGCTGGGAGCAGGACAGCGGCAGCGGCGGCGGCAGCACCGCCGGTTCTCCTTCGCCGCCGGGCGCCGGCAGCCCCGCGGCCGCGCGGGAGGAGGAGGAGGCGGCGGGAGCGGCAGCGCCGAGCGAGGCGGGACGGGCGAGCCCCGGTACGGAGCGCGGCGGTGGCGGGGGGGACACGCGTGTCCGGTGCGGCCCGAGCCCCCTCCCTGCGGCGGGGCCGTGCTGCCCTGCCCTGCCCTGCTCCGCGGGGCTCGGCGCAGATGGCTCTGCCCGGGCCGCCCCGCCGCGGCTTGGGAGCCGATCCCCCATCCCGGGGGCGCCCGGGCCCGGCAGGGTGACCGTGCGGAGACACCCGGCTGCCGCCTGGTCCGTCTTATCCGCCCCCAGGACATGGCCCGGAGGTGGCAGGGCCCATCAGCCGGGCCTCGCTGTCTCCAGCGGGATCCTGGCTAGGCCTGCGGAGAAGCCATGGCTGCGGAGCCGGAGGTGTCTCTTTAAAGAGCCAAGTCGTGGCAACTCTCATCCTGAGTCACAGCCACTTATGTAAACTGTTGCCATGGGAGCCAAGCATCTCTGCAATTATATAAGCGGTTCTCCGGCAAAAGCAGCGGCAAGTTGGACTGTATGCCAGTGGCTGGCTCATAACGCAATTGCTTTCCTGGACCTGCACATGTAGTTTGTCTCGGCTGAACACTTGGTTCTTAATGCCACCTGAGGTTTGGTCTTGGGTGTGCAGCTGAGTGTGGTCAACTTCATGGCCTGAACAGGTGCTGAGCTGGTAACATTTTGTTCTCTTCTAGCACAGAGTAATTCCCTTTTGATGTTTCATGATCTAAGAGAGTGGTTAGAAGACAATAACATGGTCAAGCTTCTCAAGCTGGTATTTTTTTATCCCGTAAGATATAGTTTCTTTCCTGTCGTGAAAGAATACTGTATCTGGCAGCCATTGATTGGTGTTTTGAAATGCCTTTTGAATCAGCTGTCTCCCTGTTGTACAGCAGCAGGGAAAATCCTTGACAACTGTTCAGTTAAGCCTCATGCTGCCTGTTTGCTGTTGTTGTGGTGTGTGGTTTTCTTTTTCTTCTCTCCCCAGTTAGATGTGCTTGTTTGGAGCGGGGAAACTAATCTGATCCAATGCCCTTTGGGACCTGAGCTTTCCAGAATGATCTGGATTCTGACATTCAAGACTAAACTGCATTCATCGACCTTAAGAATACCACGCTCCACAAAAGCTCTAGCTATGCTGTCATCTGTTCCAGAGGCTTGGTGTTTCAGAGCATACTAGTGATGTGGGGCTCTGCAGTCAGCTGGGTGGGCCTGTGGTACCCAGGTGTCACATGAGGTGCACATAGCTGCTGGGTAATGCACTGCACATCCCCAAAGCTGTTGTTCTGACTTCAGCTGGGATAATTTTATGCCTGGTAGCTGGCACACTGCTGTATGTTGGACTCAGTATGAGAATAATGCTGATAACACACTGATGTTTTTAGTAGTTGCTCAGCAGTACCTACCCTAAATCAAGGATATTTCTGTTTCCTATGCTCTGCCAGGAAACAGGTGTACTAGAAGCTGTGAGGAAGCATAGCCAGAACAGTTGACCCAAACTGGCCAAAGGGATATTCCATAGCCAGAAAGTCCTGCCCAGTGTATAAACTGGGTGGAGTTGCCCAGGAGCCACTGACTGTGCATCACTGGTTTCTCTTGGGTTTTATTATTCCTTTTTCATTGTTATTATTATATTTTGCTTTACTTCAATTGCTGAGCTGTTCTTATCTCAACCCATGAGTTTTTCTGATTATTGTTCCCATTCCCCTGTAGAAGGAGGGAGGGTGTGGCTATGTGATACTTCGTTGCTGGCTGGGGTTAAACCACCACAGCTCACCACTATGTAACAGAGTATTAGTGGGTCTACTTTTGCTTTCCTCAATCAGACTTTGAGGAAGCTAGACTGGGAGCATGTGTGGAAGAACTCCATCTCAGTGAGAAGAACCAAGGAATTGCAAAACATCAGGGAGTGGTTGCATGGGAAAAGGTGATGCTTTCTAAAGGCTTGGCTTTTAGTGAGAGGAGGTGGAAGCTGCACTCAGAACCTGGCATTCCCAGCTTTTCTGATGCACTTTGAGTATGTGCAGCTTCATTCTTCTTGTTGACCCTATGGATAGAGCACCTAAACCTGCTACGATCTAATGGCACCAGCAGTTGCCAAGGCTAGAGACTGCTGGCTAGGGTGCTCTGTTCACTCATTAGCCTGTTCCCTGATTCCTTCCTTGACTCCTCTCTAGGGAAAGGTCCAGCTGGAGTTACTTGGTAGTTTGATTCTGGTTGGGATTCAGCAGGGCATAACAGCTGGCTTGCTGTGCAGGCATTGTCTGTGGCCAGTGATGGTGCAGTGACTATCCAGTGCATCCAGTTGTGTCCTCAGTCCAGCACCAGTGGCAAAGGGACTGTGGAGCACCAGTGGCCTGCCAGGCTGCAGGGTTTTGGGCAGCTGTGATTCTGTAACTGATACACCTTTGCCGTGGATGCCGTAAGGAAATGCCTAAGGATTTCCTAGATCCTTGCTATTTTATAGTGGGAGAAAAATCTGTACTTCACATTCATTTCTTTGGCAAATGGCTTAGAATAAACATTTTTTTAACTTCTGTGAGTATTTAAGAGCTTTGCTAAGTCTTCAGCAGAAGGACTGAAAACAACTCTCCTTAGGCAGCTGGATTCCGGATTTAGTGGATGTTTTTTGTATCTTAATGCACATATAATATATAAGGAGGTGACCCATTTAGTATTGGACAATCATAAGTATACATTTTTCTTCTGCTTAGTGGCTGGCTAATTAAGGCATGTGGAGGAGATAACACAGAAACTACCACTCTGAAGCTTCTACTATTAACCTGCCTTTTTTATTTTTTTTTTTTTTTTTTTCTTTTTTTACTCTGAACAAACTTAATTACACTGAAGTGCTGTGGGGGAAGCTGAGCGTGCTCATGTTGATGACATCTTTTGTCTTCTGAATCTGACATCCACCCACATGCTGGAACATCCTAGCTGTTACCTGGCTACTGCTGCTTCCTGCTGTTTTGTGGGGAATCTGATTTCTGCCTGAGTGGTATTGACAGTGCTTGTTGCCACCATGGCAACAAGCTGGTCAGCACTAATGTTGTTTAATATCTGAGGTAAACACAATTCATAATGGCATGTGCTGCCCTGGTTTCCTCTTTCCTCTCATTGAAATGAGCCCATGTGTGTTTGTGAAAGTTGTGAATGCTTCTGGTGTGTGAAGAGGAAGTGCATGTAGGCAACTTGGTTTAATGTTCAGTGGTGTTGGACTAAAGCACTGCCAGTGTGAAGCCCTGGGGCAGCACGTGGGACAAATGTGCTTTGTCGCTGTGTCTTGCACTGAAGCTATGGCTGAGTGATACCAAGGTGTGCTTGGAGGTAACTTTGGGTTAATTCCTTCTGGCCCCCCACTTGTGGCAGCTGTTTGTGGGATTGTTCTGTGGAACAAGCCCAGGCACAGATGTGCTTTAAACATAATCCCACAAAATCTTGACCTAAATGAACTGGTGTAGTTGTGGTGTAGACACATCCTCAAAGCTGTCAACAGAACCCAGTGGGCTGGTAAGTAGAAGACAGAAGCTCTTGGCAGCAGCGCTGCTGTCAGGCCTGTTGCTTGTGAAATGACACTGCTGCACACACACGCAGGATGAAGGCATCTTTCAATCCTTATTGCCATTTTGCCTTCAGCATTTTTGTGCAGTGGTATTAAGTGACAGCAGTGACAAGCTGCCATTGAAGGAGCTGCCGTAAAAGTATTGGGAAAGTGACTGATCTGGATTAGTGGAACTAAACAGAAGATCCAGTTTCAAACTTGTTCCCTGATCTTGTCTGTCATCATGTTGCAAGTGCATTTGCTGGCCCATGTATGTGGGAAGAAGCAGTTTGTGGGGGAAGAAGGCAAGAGCATCAATTTAGGGGTTTACAGTACTGTTTAAAGTACTGTATTTAAAGTTGCTCCCATTTTTTTTTTCTTTGGAAACAAGCTTTGCTGTCAAGCCAATCCAGTAATTACTTTCCAAACTCTGCTGCAGATGAAGCTTGCGTGAATCCAATCAGCTCTGAGCTGCTGTGTGGCTGCTAGCTCCATTATTGCCTCACGCAAGATCTGACTTGAAGAAATGATGTTGCAATCTGTTTCATCTGTAGTAACTTACTTTCTACCCAGCTGTAGTTTATTGACACCCACAACTGGTTATATAGCCCCTTCAAGATGTGTAGGAGACCTGCCCCATTTGGGGAGGTTTTGGTACAAAAGCAGGAAAGTTCCAGATCTGCCTGCAGCAATGCAAGCACGAAGTGCTTCTCCTGGTGCTGAGGCAGTGCTTGTAAGGAGCCAGCATCTCTATACAGAGATAACACTGCTGACCCCCGTGACCTGGCCCGTGGGTCTAACTAGAAGGTTGTTTTCTGTAGTAAGTCATCAGGGCCTTTGAAATGGGGGTCCTGTCTGCCCCCGGGGGTGCAGTGTTGTGGGAGAGAGCCGCTCCCCTGGGCTCTGCCTGCCTGAGCCAGGAGCGGGGCTGTTAAGGAAAGCGGGGCGATGCAGCAGGGTTTAAGTGACCTCTTCTGGGCAGGAGCTTTCAGCAGCTGTGTTGGGTGGGCCTGTTCTGCCTGTTAAGCACTTAATCCCCTCCTGTCCATCCAGTGTGCTCTGCTTAGTGTCCATGATGCAGTTTTAAACGTTTCTAGCTTTTCCCTTCTCCTGTCTAATCCCTGTAATGCTGCAAGCTGGTCAGTTCTGAGTTTCCTGTGTCTGCTGGAGCTGATGCATGGTGCTCTGCATGGGAAGGAGATGGGTAGGACTTGCTGGTGCCTGGACTTCCTCCTGAACAGCTGGGTCCAAGTCCTGCTGTCACCTGCTGCTCTTCTGACTTTGTGTGAAAAGTGATGCCTAAGAAAATGGCTTGGATATAAACCGTGGTTTTAAATAAAAGGCTTAAAAACTGTTAGACATCTTGTGCCTTCAGCTGAGTTTTGTGTAAATGGCACTGTAGGGGTGGGTTCATGGAAACCCCTGCTCTAATAGCAGGTGCTCATAAGTGCTACAGTACACTCAGGCATACAGCATTTACTGTAAGGCTGTGCACAGGACTCCGAGTGCCATTTACCCATATGCTTTTATTGCTATTTTGGGACAAGCTGGCTCAATCATTTCTAGACCAGCTGGAGCTGTATCCTGGTGAGCAGCATCCCCAAGCATGGCTGTTGCCTTGTTTTATAAAGCTGAACTATCCATGTAATTGCAGAGCCCCCACTTTCCTGTATTTTTAAGTCTCTAAATGCCACTTCTGCTGTTTATGAAGTCTGTGTTGCTCCATCCCCCTTTGCAGAGAAAGAAGATGACATTTTTCCTTGAATGGAGGATGGAACAGCTTTCCAAAATGAAAAGCACTCTGGTTGCAGAATTGACAGCAATATGTTCCCTTTCAGAGTTTAATTTTTTAATTTTGTTTTTAAAACAGTGCTTCCTTCCGATAATGGACCCAGGCCGTCCCTCTGGAGTGGCTGTGCAGGGAGATGCTCAGATAATATTTTGTAAGAGGATAACTCTGTGCTGCCTGTTTGTAGCCATGATGAATGAGCTGCCTTGTTTCAGAGTGAAGCTCTGTGTCCCAGAGCACAGGGAAAACAAGCAAAACAAGTCTAATACCACACTGAGCTCATTGCTGCTGTTTTTTACCAGCCTTGTCTGTAATAACTGAAATTACATCCAGCCAATATTTAGGTATGTAAAATTCATCTAGCCATTTTTACTCTCAACATGCCACCACTTTGGCCTTGACTAATTTTTTTTTGGTTGTTTTGTGATGTCATTCAGCTGAACTCTCAACAAATACAGCTCTAAATACTTTAACATTGCTGGTCACTCTTTACCAAATAAGCTGCACTGTATCACCTGTAGATGAATGCTACACTTGCAGATCTTGGAAGATGGTTATAGGCAAGCCTGAACAGGGCCCAGCACCAGGGCCTCTGTGCTGCTTGGCAGCATGTACAAACCATGCTGGCCAGGTTAACAGCTAGCAAGAGAGCATAAGGCTTGCCTTAGGGGAATTCTGGGGTGTGGAACAAGACTTGGTATCTTTACTCTGCAAACGTGAAGTGAGTGCTAGAGTAAATGGATGCTTACTCAGTGTGCCAGGCAACTTCTATTTCACCAGAACTGGATGGATACAGAACTGAGATTAAAGTTGGATTGGGCATGCACATGTGTTGCGACAAACACTCTGTGTGTGGAGACACAAGGCTTGACTCCATTTCAGAAGGCTGATTTATTATGTTATATATTATACTAAAATGCTACATAAAAACTATACTAAAAGAACAGAGAGAAAAGAAAGATCAGAAGGCTACAAAGAACAGGAATAGAATAGAATGCATAACAAAATCCTGCGACTGCTCACAGCCTTGGCACAGGTGGCTGTGATTGGTCATCAATGGAAAACAATCCACATGGACCAATGGAAGATGCACCTGTTGCATTCCACAGCAGCAGATAGTTATTGTTTACATTTCTTTCCTGAGGCCCTCAGCTCTCAGGAGGGAAAAAATCCTAGGAAAGGATTTTTAATAAAATATCATAGCTACACACATGCTTGAAATCAGCAGTTATCAGGAATGGTTGCTATTATGTCACAGGATTGGCAAGGCCTTCTGCTTTTAATGATGAAACCACCTGAGTAAAAACTGCACTACTTATCCTTGGTTAACCTGTCGGTATGTAAGCAAGCCCTAAACCAGAAGAACTCCCTATGACAGTGAAGGAATTCCTTCTATCCATACCAGTGTGTGCTGGTGATGGCTGAATGTGCTGAGACTTGGAACAGAGGTGGCGTGGAGATGGTCCCCACCAGAAGCAGAAATAGATGGTGTGGTAGAAAACCTGCAAGTTTGGTGTCAGCAGAGTTTGAGTGATCACTGTGTGAGTCTAGCAGAAGACAGCATCTAATGAACAGACTTGAAAGGAATTGGTTACTAGCAGACTCCTGTACTCTTAGGTGAATAAAAGGCACGTGTCTTGTAGGTGATCACACACTATAGGGCAAGAACATTGGCTCTTATGGAACAGTTGTTTCTCTGTGTTTTTATTAATTAATTAATATTTTATATAATGCTGATTCAGTCTTCAGTGATGATCTAAAACTGCAGTGATTCAGCCTTTATATTCTCTCTCACAAACCCTACTTCCATACCCAGTGCCTGGAGGACTATTGCTGGCCCCTTGCTGTGGGAGGCTTAAATGTGTGGGATAAATGAGCCTTGGGGAGCAATGCTTGCAGAGTGTGGTACTTTAAATGTACAACATAATGTACATAATTCACTGATCAGGTAGCAAAGGTGATGTCTACTACTTTGTGGGTTTTTGCTTCACACTCTCCTTCCTAAGCAGCAAACTGTAACAGAGATGCATGTATAAACAGGGAGCTTGAAAATGAATCACCTTTTTCAGCGGAAGCTGATAATAGGAGGGATTCAGTATTGCACATAGTCTTATCATACTTCATCTCTGACTGGCTAGCAGCATCTATATGGCATTCAGTGCTCCATCTGTGCTGTCTGAGAGATGCAAGGATGAAATAGTGAAGACAGAAGATCACTGGAAACAGTCTTTAAGTTCTGTCTGGGGCTGTTGGTTATCTGTAACCTCACCAGTGAAAGGCATTTTTAAGTATGGGAAAGCTGTATTGAAGTCACTAAAGAAAGAATGAAGACATTTAAGCAAGGTATATGTCTGTTGCTAAGGGAGCAATGGCTTGAATTTCTAAAAAAAAACACAGCTTCAGTGATGTATTGAGAGGCTGTGCAAATCAGACATTAATATGTTGTCATTGGGAGCTTGAAGCATAACTTTTTTTTCTTCTTCAGAGAAAGAAAAAGAAGATCAAGAAAAGCAGGAGAAGGAAGAGCAAGAGAAAACTGTAGAACGTACTTCTGTAAAGGAAGCAGACAAAACCAACCGTACAGGACGACGTCCAAGTCGAAGTGCCTTGTCCAGTCGTAACGATCGAAAATCAGCCAAAAGTCCCCAAAGGACAGATGCACCAAAGGAGAATAAACATCCATTTGCTCTCTATGGGTGGGGAGAAAGACAGACGGATACTGGGAGCCAGAAAACTCACAATGTCTGTGCTTCTGCTTCAGTGAATGAAGTAAGTAGGAACTTCTGTTTCATTAAACGGCAGAGACTACTTAGTGCCTACAGATGTCTTAATAGCTAGGTAGAACTTCTCAGGGGTCCCTTCATTTGAATATATGGAGATTCAAGCAGTAGGTTCTAGCACTAAACCTGAAGAGTCTTGAGATGTCCAAATAAGAGCTATTTACTGTTGGTTTGGAAGCTTCCCAGGTTTGACTAATACTTGCAGATTCTAATTAGAACTGCCTGTCCTTTGTGGCTGTTACAGTGTTACCAGCAAAACTGGTTATAAAAGTACTTCTTCATTCTGAACTTCATGAGAACAGGAGAAGAGCAGGCAGCTAGCACCAGGCATCCCACAGCAGGCAGGCATATAAACACTGGGGAAGTGCTTGTGCTGTGAAAGAGTTTTTTTGCTGGGGCACTTCCTAGACAAGGAGCCTCACTGAGATGGTATAAGTGCTTTTCTGCTAAGATGTCTTGTCTAGCAGTCTGTTTTGGTGGCTTGCCAGTAGGAAATGTTGCTTGCAGCAAAATGGTCTATCAGATGGCTGATGGATTACAGGGCTGGTGTAAATATTACCAAAATAGCACAAATTAAATTCATGTGGCCATGGACAGCACCAGGATTTTGCTGTACTGGGGCTGTTTCCTAGCTTAGAAACAGCAAGGGAGTGTTTTAACAGATCCATTTCTTTCTTCTCTGTAATGCTCCTAGGCTGGTAAAACACAATCATTAATGCATCCCTGCCAGGTCTTGTCCTTATCTTACTGCTAATGTAGAGTCTTAGTCTGTGACAAAAGATACCTGAGGACTGAGGTGGGGGTGGTCGTGCTGTGCAATATGGAGCTGACCTTTCATGGGCTGTTTTGGAAGGGATTTGAAGTCCAGGCTTTTCCTTCCTGGACAGCTCAAAACTTTAAGCAAAAAGAGGAACTTGGGCCTTACAGCTTTGGAAAGAAGCTGCCTTCCCTGGTAATGGACACTTATGCTAAATTGATAAAGTTTGGTCGGTGCTCAAAATAGTTGACTGGTGCTTTATGTTGAAGTCTAGAAGAGGCTGAAGCCTGACATGAGCAGAATTATTTATATTTTATCTTAGACATCTAATATTTCTTACACTAGAAACAGTAATAGAACACCTGAGCTCAGGTCTTGAGTTTGGACTGAACAGGCAGAACATTTCTGAAACACTCCCAATTATGTAGTGTTTTGTCATTGAGGATGTTTCTTTATGTAGGAACTGACTACTTACTGCCTGCTGAGGTTACTTTTCCTTGCACCTTTGAAAGGTGTTACTTACCCCTTACTTACTGAGATGGGAGACAGAGTTTTCAATCTGGAGAGTGAGATACACAAACACAGAAACTGGTTCTTCATATTGAATTTTGGGGGAAATATTATAATTTATTAATATAAAAATGCATGTAATTGTGTGTTCAGCACATTGTTCAAAATTAAGGTCTTTAGTCTCTAAGGGATCTCTAGGGTTTGGTTTTACTAATATGGCTTAGGGATATTAGGCTTAAGGGATGCTTAGGCATATTGAGGGCTGTTTAGGTTTTAAATGATAGAAACAGAGAATTGAAGTTTTTAGAATTTATCTGAGTAAGACTATGAAACATTCAAGATTTTTGCAATCACTTAATAGTTGGAAGTGTGAAAGATAGTGCAGAACAGAATTTAAAGCACTTCTCATGGGAAAAAAAGAAGTCTATGTTCAGTTAGTGGTACAAATTAGAGAAGAAAATACAACCTTGCTCACAATCCCTGTTCCTTCAGGACAGGGACTGGGACAAAAAAAAAGTGATCCTCGTCATTCCTGAGGGGTTCCTAGGCTGCTCTCCTTCCATAATACTAACTCTGGTCTTTTAGATTCACGAATCTGCCCTACGAGCAAAGAACAGGAGACAAGTGGAGAAAAGGAAGCTTTCTCAGAGGCGAGTGCGATCAGCAGAGGCAGAAAACACTTGGCGAACAAAGCCCTCCCCAGCAGACAACCCCTGGATGACAGAGTACATGAGATGCTACTCAGCAAGAGCTCTCTGAACCTGGATTCCCTTAGGCATCCTCAGAAGAAGTCACGCATATCAGGACACTGGTGCAAGTAACCAAACCACTTATGCAAGGTTTTTATAGGGAGTTTCCAGCTGTTAAAGTATTTGTTACAATGTTTTTATCTCGGCTACCTACCTCACAGCGGGGTGTATCCTTGGAGCCATAACATTTGAAGAGGCTTTTAGATATAACTACCCAATCTTTTAAACAATTCCCCTTTTGGGAATTTTTCTAATGCTTCGGTTAGCTTGTTTTGAGGGTGGGAGGGGAAACCTTAGCATACAGGGAGTCAAAGCAAATGCTTTTTCAATCATGGTTGCAAATAATCTGTTTTCCCTTATTTAAAGTTCAAGTCATAGGGAGATGGTACTGGGGAAAGACTTTAAAGGAGTGATGGAGGTGCCTTTGTATTTATAAAACTATTTAACACTTTTATGAAAATAAGTGTATGAAGACAGGCAACAGGAAGCCAGTGTATCTGGGAACTAGCACTAATAAATGTAGATGCTTTAGGCAGGCAAATACCAAGTATTGTCTGCACACAGAAACTTTAAAAACAACAACAAAAAACCCCAAACAAAAAACAACATTGTTTGATTAGTGAATCTGCTGATGCTAACTTTTATCACTGTTTCTAAGGTCATTAGAATGAATCACTCATTTTCAGGGCAAGAAACAGCTACAGGATCATTTTGCTGTAGCTGTTCCTGTTGTACCAAATAACTAATGTAGACAATCATTATCTGAGAGCTGCCACTCAATAAGCAGTTACTTGTTCTACAAATATAGAGCTGTACCACTGTACGAACCTCGTGGTCACACTTAGTCTGTACTTAATCATGTAAATGCATTTACTGAAGGAGAGGGCTGGCTCCTTTCTGGTGAGGTCTATTTTTAACACTTCAGAGTATCTATTATGCTCAGTGGGGGTCAGAGTGCAATATGCATTCTGCCTGGAGGTATTGTACAAGTATATTGTTAAAGGGTTTAAACTTGAAATTGTGTTGATAAAACTTGTAGATGATGTCCTGAGAAACTTGCTGCCTCTTGCAATTGGTGAAGAGCCCCTCACTGATAGGGGGATGGTGAGGAGGTAAGGGCTAGGGAAAGGAGGGGTGTACCCTTTAGTAAACAAGAACATATAATGAAGTTTGAACATTTTTGTTTTGTAGGTCCTACTTCTACATAGTAAGACAGTCATTGTGATATCCTTGGTGGTTTTGTTTCCCTCAGGTGGCTGTAAATTATCTTTTTTTTTTTTTTTTTTTTCAGTTTGCTAACTATGCTTTAGGCAGATGATTGCTGTAGTTGTGAGCTTCAAAGTTTTGTTCAGATGTGTTGTGTGTTAGTTACATATGTTGGTTATTTCAGTTTAATTGTTTTGAAGCTTGTGTTTTTACAGGCTGGACACATTCCCATGGGAAGCATACTTGCACTTTTAGAGCAGAAATCTGCACTAGTTTTAGCTTCATTCCACAATCTCAGTGAGTAAGGAGGACTCCAGAATTACTATTACAACAGAGTACACATGCTTAATGAAAAGTCTGACTGTGTTCTTGAAGAAAGTAATTGTGCAAAAGGGTCCAAGCACTGCTGCCTCTTAGTGTCCACTACGTCTCTAAAGGTTTCATTACTCACAATTTTAATTTTGTTAAAACGTCCTAGAATCCATGAGATTATAACCTCTTTTTTGTTTAACCTGCCTTTTACACATAAAGGTATGAAAATACAGACCACTCTTGTTCAAGGCTACCTACTTAAGGTCTTACAAGTTTTAAGTTTGGGAAAGCACAGCATGATTAGGAATGTTTTATATGCAGCAAGGAGATTTTGACTGCTAAGTAAACCATAGGCCAGAACTTCCTGAAACTTTAGAACAGTGCCCAAAACTGGGAAAACTACTCCAGAGAATGCCTTTATTCCATATGAGATTCTTTTGATTTCCTTTTATGCTGTGTTTTCCTCTTTAAATAACTGCTGTAAATATGCTTAGCTTGCTTCTGATGCTGTTGCAGTTCCAGAAGCCACCCAAGCTTTGCACAGCAGTGTCAAAGCACCAACTCAGTAGTGTTTAACAGCCTTATTCAATAAAAACTTGCCTGTTCCTGCTGCCCACATACTTTGTAGGTTTTATGTAACCACAGCAGACGGATTGTGCCCTCAGTGCATTTTGTCACATTCAACAGTTTCCTTGACTGTGTAGGGCAGGACTCATCTTGCCATGCTTTTGAAGATAGCTTCTACAGTCCTCTCTTCTCATGGGGAATGGAAGAGCCAGGATGACTATGTGCCTGTCTTAAGTACCTGTGTTTGGATAAGATGTTTCTCCCATTAGGTGTTGGTGTTTTCAATTAATTATAGGAGGCCAAAGTGTCTTCTGCCTTGGATACTGGGAACTAAACTTAAAATATCTCCAACAGGCCTGTTCAGGTCTTCAAATGAGAATTTTCAACAGCATCAAGGCTCCTGTACACTGAGGAAATTGTATAGTCCTAAAATCCTTGTCTGGTCAGGAGCTGTTCCCCACAAAGACGACTTACTAAAAGACAGCAGATACACTAATAAGGTCTTGTGAGTCATTGTTGTGCTTTTTCAAATGGTCTACAGCCAAAACAATCCTGGGTGCTATGTTGGTACTATCTGGGCTTAAGTAATACAATACCTGAATGAGGGGTAAATTATTCTGCAAATCAGGTAGCCTTCCTCCATTTGGGTATTAATTGACTATAAAGCTACTATTTTGCTTAGACTATATGAAATAGTATAGTTTTGATCACTGCAAGCTCTGCGTGTGAAGTATTTGGTCTGGAAAACTGCTCGTGCTTTGATGTTAACAAATGAAAAGCCAATTGCATTGTAAAGCAGAACTTTTCAGGTGTAAAAGCTTTAAGTGTATTCCATAGATTCCTACAGGAGGTGGCCATTTGCTTCAAATTGGACTCACTGGAAAGTAGAAAACCTAATGAATGTCTCTCGATCAATTAGGGAATTTCTAAACATTGTCTTGCATGGTCTCTTGAATTCAGCAAAGTGGTGAACACTTCTCACTCCTATTTTACAAGTAAAACTTTTTGGTAAGAACACAGTAAATACTCAATTGTCCAAAGTCTTCATTAAAATGACTGTTTATTCCTTTGTTTCTGGAAGTACTTAGCTAAGTGAAGCAAGAGTTTTACAATGTGTAATGCTGCAGTTCAACTATAGTGTTGTGAAGACTAGTGTTTACAGTGTAAAATGTTACCATGAAAATTGCATAAGAATGTCCTGTAAAATACAGTAGCATGCTTGTTCAGTCACTGCTGTCTCATCTTTGCAACTACGAAATACAGACTTTTTCACAGGAAGCTGAGATAATAGTCAAGGTGATAGCTAAGCTTAGAGCCAACCTTAATAAAACTGAGGAACAGTTTCTGGTAAGAATTTTATCCAGGTAGCACATGCAAATTTACATTGAAATTTTAACACATATGTAAAGTGTTCTCATTTTTTATGGCATAATGTAGTGCCACTGAACTATAAAGGCCTCTCTGACTTTTTTTTTTCTAACTGTGATAGGGACCAAAAATGCTAGCAATCTGAGGGCCTAATGTATGGTAACCTGGATGTTCCAGTTTCCTTTCCAGCTCAGTTAGTGCACTCAGCAGCAAAGCCATAAATGGAGCCTGACTCAACACCTTGACAAGTAGCCCCACGAAACTGGGGTACAAGTGAATGGGAAGCTGCCTCAGCTATTGTTAGCACTGAATTCACTTTAAAAACAATAGGGAAATGCCATCTAAGCTTGAAGCAATATGTGTTTTTTAAAGTTTTTAAACAGTATTTGTTTTTAATGCTTCTGTACTGTCTATTTTAATAGTGTAGTGTCAACTTGTACATGTGAATAAAATCAGTGATACAAAGTGCCTGGACTGCTGGTACTGTGCTTTTTGGGATCTCAGATTTTTTTTTTTTCCCCCTCTTACAGGGTACTTTAGTCCCTGCATGCAAACTGTGGCTTCTGAATGTGACAGGCTTCTGTAATGACTAAGGTTGGGTATGAAGTTACATTACAGTTACCATTCCAGCCTCTTATGTTCCTCTGGTAACTCTCCCAGAGATTCTTAACATCCTTTCCTAACCTGAATCACTGTTTTTCCCTTACTATCATAAGAAAAAAACCCTCACCTGTACTAGGTATCTTAAATGCTATGCCTTTGAGAATATAAATGTAAAGCTTTGGAGGAAAAAGTGATACAGCCTCCTGTTTTCTCTCTGTTATCCTATGAACAGGTACACTCATGCCAACAGGAAAAATTAAGCTTTTAAAAGCTGGCTACACTGAAGTTCTCTATGCCATGGGTTCTTCAGTAAATGAATGCGACTCTTTTTACTGAGAATTTAAAATGTATTTCTTGAGATTTTTATAGTGTTAATTCTTCCAGCATATAAAATATAATGGAAATTATGTACAGACTAATCAGATTTTTCTATGGTATTGGCTTTTTATAGGTTTTAAGGGAACTCATGAGCAATACCTATTTGAATACAAAGAAAGGATAAGATGAGGCAACTGTGAATCCTGTGTGAGTGGCCCAACAGTCATGTTATTGACTTCACTTAACAGACAAAGCTTGTACAAGTACACAGGATCTACTGGAAGAAAATCAAGGAAGATTCTTTATTTGGTGCTAGATACAAGCATTAAATGAAATACTGTAGGCCAACAGACTCATTAAAGGCAAGACACAGGCTTTAATAAGACATTTAAATCTCTTAATGGGCTGAACAGCTAAAGCTTCACATCCAATGAAACCTCACATATATTTGTGGTATTTCATGTAAAACTCCCACCCATCTTGCTTTGATAAAGTAAAAATTTTACCCTGAAAACATACATAGCCTATTTATGACTTACTGTTCAGGTGAGCTAGATGTCAACTATAATGCTAATGCTTGAAATACACTCCAGGGCTGATATTGGCATGATGTTTATTTTTAGAAATAATAGACTCTCAGAAGAGCAACAGTAAACAGTAGAGTTTGCACTGCTGAGAGCTATTGCTTGCAACAGTATTTCTCTAAGAAGTTGCAATTTTAGAAAATTTCTTTTTAGAATGTCAGCAAGATATGCAGCATAAAAGGCTGAGATACTACAAAACATGCACATTAACCAGGTTAATGTGTATACAGTGGGAGTATACATTAAAAAATGGTAAAAACATGTCCAAACTCATTATAATGACACTAGTCTTTCCTTCCAGGGAGGAAGGGGACAGCTTTAAGACAGTTACTGAAAGAATAAAACTGCTTACTGCTTTTTAAACCAGAGACACTTGACCAAAATGATCATAAGAACCAAGTATAAAAGAGGCCCTGTATGTAAAAGGGACAGAAAGTAGAAGAAAACTCCTGTGAAACCCCTGAAATTTCTATTTATTAGCAACAGTCCTCTGCTCCTTTCAACTGCTACTGTAATAAGAGAAAGAGGTTTTGATCAATAAATAGCCAACACCCCTTCCACCATTCTAACAGTGTCAGAAGAACAACCTTCAGCTCTGCTTGTGCTGTGTCAGTGCTAGGCTTTTATCAGTGTGCCAAGAAACCTGATTGGGTTGTGGAATGGCATGTGGTGGAATAGACCACCCAGTACCTCATCTTTTCTCAGTGTTCCAGAACTGTTTTGGGGGTTTTGGAACCAACAGCCTCCTCAGCTCTGGGGGGTAACACATCCCAATTAATAACTGGCTATTTGGACTGGTGGAGACCGCTCCATCCAACTTCCTACTCCAGAGGACTTGCTTTTGGTAAGTATTTGCAGTGCTGAAAGCCAAACTGATCTGAGAATTAAGACAGGTAAGCTTCTTTGGAGTTCTCTGATGTTCTTGAGAATACAATTATGCTGCTTCAAAAAATACTTCACACTCTTACGAGGAAGAGACTGCCTTTGGGAATAATTGTTATCAGTTCTGTAACAAATCCAATCCTAAATACAACAATCAGAGGAGTGACACAACATGAAAGTTCTTGGACCCAACAGCCTAAACCCAGGCTTTTCAAGTACAAAGCATGCTTAATTCCATTTAATTCAGAAACAACCCAAGGTGCATACTTTTCAGATAAGCATCTATTTGAACCAAAAATTCAGGACAAAGGGAATAAACAGAAGTCTAATTTCATGAAAGATGGTATAGCTCAGTGTAGCATTCTTGCTCTGCTCTTGTGCTTTAACTTGCCTTTTCCAACTTGACTATCAGGATACAGAAGTATGGGTCATAACCACATGTTAAGAATTGATCCTGGCAACAGCTTGTTGGAATGTGGCCAACTGAGTAGGAAAAAATAAACCAACAACCTCTCACTGACAGTTGCCAGTGGTTTTATAATTCTGGTTGTAAATACAAACTATTGTGCAACAAACGTGACAAAACCTACCTCAGTTAAATTTGTTTATATGATAAAAAAATAAAATATTAAACTGCTTATAGTGCAACATTCTAATAGCATACATAAGTATACCATGCTTTGTAAATTTACTGTTACATTATTTACAGTACATTGCAATGCTTTAAACTAGAGGTGAAAGAACAAAAACAGGTAATGGAAAACATTTACATACAGGTATAAGCCTTAATATTGTCCAGCAAACTATCCAGTTCACTTTCCAGACTTCTGTGTTGTGCACATTCCTGCCCCCTACCACAGGACACCTTTCTGTCAGTGGTCTGCTCTGTTTGTAGGTAGCGGAAAGATGTTTTTAAAAACTGCATAGCCTTCAAGCTTTTCTGTTTCTTCAAACATCATTTGCAAGGACAGCTATAAAATATGTAAGAACTCTATTAATTACCCATAACTGATCAATCTGAAAACTAAGCTCTTGAAATAAGATCAATAAATTTTCATTTCTGTAGGGCCATACCAAAGCTGAACTTTAAATCCCTTTTCTAGCAGTGTCTTAGTTGAAGAATGGAATTGTATGAGAGGAAAGCAGTTTAGGGATTCATTATTTAAAATTCTGGGCTTTAAGTGGGGGCTAAGCTCCCAGAACACAGGAAAAAAAAATATGAGAATGTAGAATTATGTGCTGCCTTATTTAATATTCCATAAAGCTTCTGCTGTGTGCACTACTCAAGCTGATGAATGAATACAGTAAAAGTGATGCAGTAACTATGCCTGCAGTACTTATTTGATATCACTGTCCTTGTACTAGAGAAATAATTATTAATTAAAGCAGAATAATTAACTACACAGGGAGAAAGGACTGCCCTAAGAGCCACTGCATACTGCAAAGAGTTATGTAAAATCCAGTGACTGTTGAGAAGTGTCTTAAGACAACTGTCTTCTAAACATAAGCAAGACTAATCACAGAGCTGTTCTTAGGAGTTTATGTGACTTATGTCTCTTCTCCTACAACTGCTGAAGGGAAAAATTCTTTCCTCACTTTCTTTGAACAACACCTTTGGAAGAACTTTAGAATACTGCAACCTATTTCCTAGGCTGCAACAGCCCCAGAAGAACGAACTACTTTAGATGACAACATTGCT
This sequence comes from Onychostruthus taczanowskii, assembly GCF_017590055.1. Lineage (NCBI taxonomy): Eukaryota > Metazoa > Chordata > Aves > Passeriformes > Passeridae > Onychostruthus > Onychostruthus taczanowskii. Next base: position 424,271 of record NW_024499162.1, on the reverse strand, counting down.
TAAGCAACAAATAACTACTCTTCTTTACATTTCTGCTTATAGCAGACAGGAATCAGAATAAATTCAGGCTGCTTTTAGGTAGGGCAAAAAAATCAGAGGAAGTTTGAAATTTAGTGCTGTTTTTAATTTTTGAGTCTCAGTGTTTAAGCCTCATTTTCAGACAAGACTTTATAATAGCTTACGACAAGATACTGTACCATACATTTTGTGAATGCTTACTTGTACTAATGTTTGTTCCCAATGCAACAGAACTGATTCACTTTCTCTACAGTGCATTAGGTAGCTATTAGGCCTATAATGTGTTTCAGGAATAGAGAATTTTAAAATGTTTTCCCCAGCATTACTCAGATTAAGCTAAGATTTAGAAATACTTCACTAAGAGCCCTAGTCTTCCCAGCGTGAAAGAACAAAGACCAAAGTATAAAAACACCAATCCATTGCACTGTGCATTATTTCAATAGATTCTCTGTAACTTACAGGCTAACTGGGAAAAAGGCAAGCACACAATACAGCACATTTACGAAATATGCTAGTTTGCCCACCACCCCAAGACTTTTTTAGCCTTACCTTCTGTATCTAAAGTAAGTATTTGGGATTTTGTGTTTTATTTCTCTAACACCCACAGTCTTGAGCACTTTGTGCTTGTGCTCTGCGTGGTGACCTCAGCTGTCTCAAGGCAGCATCTCCATACTGAATACCTGAGCCCATTCTTTCTGGATCCAATTCTCCTGATGAGAAACAAAATAGTCACAAGAACATAGGTCATGTGCAAATAATACATTCTAAATTAACCATTAACATTAGATTAAAGAAAAAGCATAATTATATTCTGATCTATTTATGGAGAGATTATCTCAATTCTGTCTGCTTTTAGGCAATTTCAAACCTAAATAATTTTCTCCTCTAATTTAACCATATGCCCTTGATCATGATGACAAAGCAATGTCTCAGAGTTAGGCTGCAAACAAGAAATGCATGTGCACTACCTTGAGCAAAAGAAAGGTCTAAAATGTTTTCTGTGAATACAGTTAAAAACTTCCTGCTTTCAGAGCTTCATAAGCAAAGAAAACAGTACTGTAGGTACCAAGCCAAACAAAAATGGATCAATCTGATAGAAGGATTCTGAAAAGAACTGCTCCCCAGGGAAAATGATCAACCAAGCTCTGGTATACACTTCTGCCTACTTCACACCCTTTGTCTTCAGAACTGTTCTTATGGTTGTATGGTGGTCTAGCTGAGAGAGACCTCCACAATATCCTTATAGTCTCCATTTTTACATGATTCAATGGATGTGTGCTGGCACAAAAAAAAAGCCGGAGCAGTACACAAAAAATAAGACTTAATTCTGTGGTTGCAGTGCCTCTTTAAAGCAGTCATCAAACTACAGTATCATGAAAAACTAGCTATACTTTCTTTTTTCATTTGGGTTTTGGGTTTGTTTAGGTTCTTTTTGTTTGTTTGTTTAAAATGAAAGCTGCTGTTTGGCATTGATTTGATGCAGTAATCAGAAAATTCTTTTGAACATATAATATCATATCATTTTAATCTAAGAATTTGTGTTTGGCATAGGAAACATGTAATTAGAATCCAAGACATACTTTTCAATATGGCCAATACTTAAAACTTTAAGATATCAAGCAGCTAGAAAAAAAGAAATACTGGAATGCAAATTAGCTGTAATGATATCTAGCACACAGGAGCCTGTCTCCAGCAGAAACCTGCCCACTTGTGTTGAGAAGCTTCTGGTATATTTCTAGATCTGCAAAAGGAAAAATTATTTCAGCTGAGAGGCAGAGAGGTCACTTCGGAGAAAGAGTTGCTAGGAAACATCCCTGAAATGTTTAGTATTACTGTTCATGCTCTCTTGACTGTATTTCCCGTTACACATGAGAAGCAGAATTTAAGTTATGACTGCCCTGATATTAGGTTTTTATTCTGGACTACAAAAACTGTCTAACATCAGGCTTGGTATTTGTAGGGATGCAGCAAGCCACAGAATACAGAACCTACACTCAGACCTGATGTTAAGGTAAACATCACCCACAATTCATACCACCACCTCTTTTTGGATATACAGATCTCACTCAGACATCCATTCCTATCTATTACATGAGAAGCAGTTAGAAAACAAATAGGTTTTTTTACCAAAATGAAATTTTGGTTTTTTTTTGGTTTAATTCTATTAGAGGACTTTGAAGGATGACATTTCCATGTGCACTTTTATTCATTTTCAGATAAAAGATTTATAAATATAAAGCTTAATTTACCTGATTCAATTTTATTGAGTATTTTCCTTGCACACTGTACAAAGGCCTCTTCCACATTTTCCCCCGTTAGAGCACTTGTTTCCAAGAACATCAGCTCTGCATTTGACACCAAAAAAAAAACATCCTCAAAACAAGTCTGGAATAGCAGGTATAGTAATTCAAAGTATGAAAGCCAGGAACAATAAGAATATTTTTACAGAGATCTACAAAAATCATGGTCCAGATAAACTAACTTTTGATTAGTTCCTTTAAAAACCACAAAAAACATCCTCTAAAATTTATTCAGAGACCCTAGAAAGCTGTAATCCAAAGATAACCCGGGTTATGCTAGCAAAACTGTACTTGAAACCAAACTTCATACAGTTTCCCATTAATGGAGGTTACATGCAAAAGCATAGCCAGTAACCAGAGTTGGTAGAAAAGACTTTGATTGATAAAAGCAAAACCAGGTTTTGCTGATGGTAGGACTGCAGCACAGAAACTCAGACCAAGCATGGCTTTAGCTGACACAGAATTGTGTCCTTAGACTGGCAATTCTGAATGCTGCACACCAAGTAATAATTTTCTGGACTCATGCCATGCACTGAACTCAGTTTTCAATGAGTAGAACTCATTGCTTCAAACTGCAGCACACCCCATACAACTTTGTCTGTTATCTACAGAGTCTTTAAGATGCTGAAAAATGGGAATTCATGTCCTTCATTTTCTCCTCAGCTGTTTGGAGGCAAGGCAATACCTGAAGTTGTATTACATTTCCTACAGAATGTATCTCCATATAGAGGGTATTCTTAAAGAAGCAGCTGTGAGTGGAAGAACCACTGCTAATGAGACTTAAGTAGTACATGTATTTTTCACTGCAGGCCTATTTTTCACCGCCTCTCTAGGCCTCAGGTACTGACAGAACTCTTTTCTGTAGACAGGGTACAAAGTACAGGCTAACTACATAAAAATGTAAATGATCTGAAAGATTATCCATCTTTGAATGCTACATGAAGCTTCTGTACTTACCATTTTCCTGTGCAAACCGGGATGCTTCTAAAAAAGTGACTTCACGATCTGCATCAAGATCCTTTTTGTTTCCACACAGTATTATCACAATATTTTGACTTGCTAACATTCTTGCATCCGTCAACCAATTAGTAAGTGCATTGTAGGTTTCCCGGCTGTGCAGGACATGAAATCCTTTATTAGGACATACTCACTTCTCGTGAACAGCTCACCAAACCAAAATCAGACAGCAAATCTGTGTTTGTGGCAAACAAAATGCTGGTAGTCAGGCAAGGCACCTACACATCTCAGTGTGCCAGTGACGGACTGGGAAGAGTATCAAATTCCTTCATGAAACTATTTAAGACTATTGAATTTTTAAAAGTCAAAATAAAATTAATCACAATATGTAAACACACAATTATAAAATAATCACAATTATAAACACACAATTATAAATTGTAAAAATGTGTTAATGTGAAAAGCTAAAATTTTAAGCTGTTATCTAGTTTTGACCTTTTGTGCACGACATTTTGGGATAACAGAATGAGATACTGTTCCACTTGGAATTCAACTGATACTTAAATAACCAGTGGGATTGTACAAATTTACAAGGCTTGTGTAGATGTGCATGCCTGAACTTTCACACCGGTGTCAGGACCTACACTGCAGGCAGTCACCCTGCACACACCACTTGACATTGTAGCAAGCTTTCAAGCAGTAAGACTGACAGGTGACTCCAGCTGACCTAAAGCACGGACCACAGATTTCAAAGCCTGCTGAGAGAACCCTTCACTCACAGAACACCAAGAAACAACCTAGTGAACCACCATTAACCAACCCAAAACTTATCTGACAAGTATCAGTCAATAGCAGCAGGAAGAATGTGAACACGTGTAATGGTAAGGAGTTTTATTGGCTGCCTATAATATTAAAACATTATAAGATGCAGAGATGAACAGAATTTTGGCCTACAGTTAAAGAATGTGTAGGCAGAGCTAGATTCTCCAGAGGATGACCATCTACCCCAGCACACTCAAGCAGTTTCCACAAGAAAGGGTGCATCACCTTGGTTAAGAGTGGCTGAAGTCCGCTCTTGTTTCTGTGGCAGGGCTTGCTGAGCCAGTGGCTGCATGTAGTTCACCATTACTAGATCAGTGACTTGGGGGGGCCAATCCCCACAATCTGTGTAACCCTTTAGGATTGTTCACATCTGACACCACAATATCTCATGTAAGCAAGTTCCAAAGCTTAAATATGCACTGAAACAGAAGTACTTCTTACACTTTCTTTTCTTCCTGCCCAGTCTTGATTAGAGCATCAGGTACTTGGGGAGGAATCATTGTGCATTAATTGGATCTGGCAGTCTATGAGCAAAAGAGCTGCTGGCCTTCTTACCTGGTTATATCATAGACAAGCAAAGCACCTGCAGCCCCTCTGTAGTAACTCCTTGTTACAGACCTGAAATAGAATCACATTTATAAATACACATTTCTGTATTTATACACATTTAATAATTTATACACATTTACAAATACACATTTCTGTGGTGCCTTCATTGTTTAAAATCTGCATTAATATAACACAATCTGTACTATGAAACAGAATTCTTATTTACATATTTAAAACAAAACATGTTTTTTAGACAATGTTATCAGCTGTGCAGCAGCAGACTAATTACAACCAGGATTTTGATTAAGCACTTTGATTAAATTTATCTGTATTTATCTGTAATGAGAGTCCATTATGTTCCACGTGGCGCTGAAGGTATACAAATCATCATAATACATGACCAGATACAGAACTGGAGGCTGATATCTGGCCAACACACTGAAGAGATCTCGTTAATGAAGACTATATATCACAGCCCAGCTTTATTTAGTCAGAAGTATATCCAAAGGACTTGTCTGATAGAAGACATTTACCTGGGTTGCTGCCCGATACTCAGACTTCTACCATCACACTCACCTTTGTTAACCAACCCCTCTCCCAAAACAAAGAGACCTCAGACACACGCTCCATTCCCCCCAAAATATATTTTAAAAATGGATGTCCTATTTGATGATGAATGTACCCAGGAATCCATTACATTTTTTCTACGTTTTATCTATTCCTCAGATGTAGAACACTTAAAATACAGCATTAAAAGAGCACTGATTGTTATAAGCTAACAAATTGTTTTTTCTCTAAGAAACTTAAGATATCTTAGTCTTTCTAGTAATGTATTCACCCCAACGAATTTGACTGATTTTCTTCTTCTCTAATAAAACTGTATAAAATTATACTGTGCAATTGCTTTCATCCAGATTTTGAACAGCTTACAGCTTCCTGACATTTACTTATTCCAACCAATAGAAGGTCTCCTAAACAGAGTTAAGAGCATACTCTTAGTTAAAATAGTTAATTATGAATTTGGCTGGTGAGCAAGATTTTAGCCACCTATTGCACTCATATACCTTACCAGAAAATACCCAATGAAAGAAAGGGCAGAAATTCAGACCTTGCAAGGCAGCACTGCTCTACTGAAATTGATGGATTTGTATCACTGTGTCCAGGCTGGAAGGTTAATATGAAAGCAAACAATTCCACTGACCAAAAAGCTTTGCCTGCTTACAAGCAGAGATAAATAATATCCACCACTCACAGCAGCAATTGTAATAACACTTAATAAAATGGCTGAAAAGCGTACCTGAACCGCTCTTGTCCTGCTGTATCCCATATCTGCAATTTTACATATTTACCACCAACATTTATGATCTTTGAACCGAATTCCACTCCTATAGTATGATTTGAGTCATCTTTGACTACGAAAAAAGAAAGAAAACAAAACCTATTTGAAGAATATTTAGTGAATAGTTTTTACAAAAACCAATTTAGATATTATCAAAAACTCCTCTGTGTTCAAATTACAAACTTCCTGAACCACCAAATTCAGTGCAGCTCATAAGCTCACTGCCACCACACAGAAATGAATGTTCTTACAATTTTTGACAGTTTAGTCAATTCAAACTCACTACTAGAAAGGCCTGCTTTAAATAATTTCCAGTTCACTTTAATAAGTAGCAAGATACTTTTTGAACACTTTTTTCCAGCTGCATTTTCTAATACTTTGATGCCTTTAAAATTAAAATTAATGAGAATGCACAGTCTTGACCATGAATATGCAAGAGCCAATTCTTTTTAAATGCACAAAGTTAAGATACTTGCTCTATGTATGCTGTTGATACCACAGAATCTCAGCAATTTACAGCTGCCCTTAGTAGAAGCAAGGGCTTGTTTCAAGTTCACTCAGAATCAAGCCGTGCCCTTTAGTGCTTACGCATCATAATCCTTAAGTATTCCTCAAGAGATAAGGTGAACTACTGTTTGGTTGAGAAAGACAACAGTCACCTTAGATTTACAAGGGTTTCTAAATGCATACTATTTTTGTTTAATCTTGATGCCAAATGTAAAATCCAACAGAATTTTTTCTTTTATGTTATCTGTTCATCTCTGAATAACTTTCACAACCGAATCTCTATCAATATTTACCACAGACCACAGTCCTTAACAAAGAAAACAGAGTTACTATTTATTTTGCAAGATGCTACAGGCTTTCTAAATATACTCAAGCAATTCAGCTTTTCTTTCATTATTTTTTCTACAAGATCCAAGTCTGTACTATATATCCAGGGAATCTTGCAGCTGCAAATTATACTTCTCACAGAAAGTAAGTCTGTATTTTCACCAACATCTTGTTGTATTTGTTTGAGAATAACAGAAAGTAACGCTCCATATTAGGTTTTAGATTAAAGACAAATTGTGAGCAATAAGAATTTACAGCACAGTTCTGAACATAATTCTTTACTAAAATCCTCACCTACACAAAAAGAGAATTAGGGGAGCTTCCCTATCAATGGTAGGTACTAATGTAGGCAGAGCCTTTACCTCTGGTACAAGGCAGTGGAGAACTCTTACTGTTCTTCATATGTACTTACATTTCTTTTCAATAAATTGGTGTAGCAAACAGGATTTTCCAGTTCCAGCATTTCCTATCACCAAGAACTTAAACAGAAAATCTGAAGATTGAAAGAAAAAGAAATTGCCAATTTTTAGTATGGACTCACACTTTTGTTACAAGACCAAAACAACAAGCCAGCTATTCTCTTGTAAGCTGTTACTTCAAAGAGAAGGGAATAGATGACAAAATTAGCAAAATAGCAATACATCTGAAGAATCATCCAGTGTCTGCAATAGTGATGTTACACACCAAGAACTAAGAATTCTTCTTTCTGGAGAGGCAAGAAAGACACAACACAGCAGAAACAGCTGAATCTGAGTTCAGTTAAAATAGGCTCAATCACAGGTAAATGGCTGGCTTGTATTCCAATAATGTGTTTTAAGACCGTGTAAAGTATTAACTATAGTCAACACAGTCAAATATAATGATATAATTTCTCAAAATCTAAAACTCCAGAGAGGGGTAGTTGTGGTTGTTTTTTTTTTTGTTTTTTTTTTGTTTGTTTGTTTGTTTGTTTGTTTGTTTGTTTGTTTGTTTGTTTGTTTGTTTGTTTGTTTGTTTGTTTGTTTGTTTGTTTGTTTGTTTGTTTGTTTGTTTGTTTGTTTGTTTGGTTTTTTTGGGGAGTTTTGTGGGTTTTTTTTTGTTTGTTTTGTTTTGTTTTTAATTTACATTAATTTGAAAATCTCTATTAACAGTTTAATACTCATACTTTGTTTTTAATCCTTGTACAGCTGAGACAACCACAGTATTTCTCTGCAAAATTTAGAGGGAAGAAATAATTTTTATTCTGGGATGTCTAGTTTCACATTTCTTCCACATGTTAAATTAATATACATGTATTTCTGTTACCTGTTTATGACCCATTTATATCAATGTTCATTGATAATACCCATGTTCAAGATTTATGGCCCATTTCTATTGTTTCAGCAGTTACATAAAATGCTTTAATGCTACCACCACAAATCTGCTTTCAGTTTTGCTGAAGACTGAAGAAAGCTTCCCTGTCTTGCAGCTCTCAAAAATGATAAACTGATTAGAAAGCTTACAACTGCTTTTCCTAATATACTGCCACCAAGGCAACGTTTACAGCTCATGCAAGATTCCCTATTTATTTTTCTACTAGGAGCAGAATTTTTACTCTTTATTGCATTGTTTCTCTAAGAAACAGAATGCAAAGAAAATTACTTAGTTTGTAATATCAACAACAATAAAAACATTAATTTTGTTAAGACTGTTCAAAGCTGTCAAGTGGGCTACATGAGTCTTGGCCCAGGGAATGGCTGAATAAAAACAAAACTAAATTATGCTAAGTAAGTCAAAGAACTGATACAATCCTCTACCAGGACCTCATTTGAGTACTTAGTTACAAAACTGAATTTAAGATGCACACAGATCTATGTGCTCATTCCATTTCATGGAAGAGTTACCTTGTTATGGTATATCAAACACTCCCTAGCAATGGTAAAAGGAACAAGCAAGTTTCTCAAAGGCTAAGAAGATTCCCACTGTTAAAAAGACACGGTTATGAGTCCTGGAAATGTCTACTGTTCTTCAACTTCACCTGCCTTCTGGATTTTATTTATATTTAAAATGAGGTAATGTTTTACTAAAGATTTTTGCTTTATTACATTTTGCCCTTCTTGTTTCAAATGCTGTAACAGGCTAAGAATAGATTCTGAATTTTACCCATCTCAGAAGGTGGCTGTTTCTTGCTCACAAATATGACCATTTACATGCTCAAGATTTTCTGTTCCAAAAATCCTCTCATTCGTCACGCCCCCACCCAGCTGCTCATGCTGTCTGGATTAAAAAAAAAAAAAAAGTTACAAAAAGGATTTTCCTTCAGGTTGTGAAAATTTTGTTAACTCCTCTAAAGAAGGGCCCTTCATGTGATCTCAACTGCGAAACACGCTGAAGCTGAGAACCCTTCACTGTTAGCATGAAATGTAGGTATCATAAATAGCCCAAAGTGTTAGGTTAAGAAAAAATGCATCTCAAAGAAAGCCAAGTTTCAAGTTTTATGGATCAAATATCACTGGTTAGCTGCCTTTTACACCATTTTGTATATTTAAACTATTGCGTGTGAGTGTGCGTGTGTATAATATCACTGGTTTTAGAACTTTCAGAGTACCTCAAAATGCAAGATATGCTGAGACACAGACATATTTAAAATAATCTGTTTCTGATTCCGTCATTTTTCAAAACATAAACCTGAAATCAAATCAAAACTGGTTCTACTTTGTACCTGGTGAATGCTGTTTGTCAGATTTTCTCCTTAAAAACAGTTATAAAATTTATGTTTACCTTTCTTTTTCTCCAATGGAAGACTCGTGTTATTGACAGTAGTACAACAGCTACTGCAAACCTAAACCAGGGAAAGACTGAAACCAAAACTCTATTCCCCCACTAATTTGCACAATAACTGCAAGCACTGGTTGTCAGACGTGGATCAGGAAGGTGTATTTGTGCAGCCCACAAACCCACTGAGCAGCAAATTCAGCACACTGCTCCCTTCTGCACAGACGGGCCGCAGGCCAGTCAGGCCTTGGGACAGCCATGTCACTGCCAGGCACTGACCTGGAGGAGCATCAGAACAGCAGTGTGTTTTTCCCTGAGGTGTTTTAAGCTGAGGTGCTTTATATTTTGCTCTGAAAGCAACAGTGCTATTTGGGGATTTTATATTAATATCTTTAAGTTGATAATATCTTTTAGCAGCACTTCAGAACAGACTCCTAATTCCTATCCAGATTCTACTGTGCCAGACATTTAATTTAAAAGAGAGACTCTCCTACAAATAAATCACTTAGATGCCAGTTCAATGCCTGCTTACTTAGTAGATAAAAAATAAATTTCCATCTGACAAAATAGCAAATGGGCTTTTTAAGATGAAACTTGAAAACTAGTCATAATTCACTTTTTCCACAGTGTGAAAATAAGAGAAATGTGTTTTATTCCACCAAACTGAGAGAAATGTGCTTTAGTTCACTTCATAAAATGAAAATGTCAGCCTTCTAACAAAAAATTTAAAACCTTTCTGCACCAAAGGCAGCAATGTTTCCAAAAACATGTAGACTTAAAGACACTGATACCTTCACACATATAACCATGCTTCTATCCTTTTAAACTCTAATTTTATGTAAATTATTCAGACTAACAAAAAGCTTTTAGACTTATGTTATCAGTTTATCCATGGGCACTGGATAACATGGTTCAGGAAATATGGAATACTCTGCACATTTAATCAATTGCAAAGAATGACAAGAAAAAGGCTTTGCCAAAACCAAATGTTAAAAATACCAAGATTTAACAAACTTTCAAGTTCACAAGCCAGCCTATTAACAAATAAGGTAATACCAGGTAAGAACAGGGAGAACATTCTTCATCTTGTTATTCTGCAACTTCTTTCTTATAAAGTCATTCTGTATGACAACTGGTACCACATCAACTATATTTTTATTACTTACTTTAGCACATGATTTAGAATATGAAATGTTTTCTCTTTAAGCTATACATGTATGTAAAATTTAGCACAGTTTTGAAGTACAGAAATCAAATGAGATTGGGCAGACAGCTTATTTTAGACCATCACTGTGGTCTCAAACTTTATATATTTATTCTTGGCAATTTCAGCAAAGCAACTCGCATTCTAGTGTTTGTACTACTGCTTAATTGCTCTAGTTTTTCTTTCTGGTGTCCTCTTCCCAGAGGAGTTAGCTTACTTCATTTCATAGCTTTTTTTATCTCCTTTTTTTTTTTTCCTATTGACAAAGCAGCTCAGAGCTCCAGCATTCCAGTCAGCTGCCAACGCTGTCACCCTAGAGAAACTTTTCTTTTGAATTCTGTTGCTCCTCCTTCATAGAAAAGCTGAAAAGCAACAGCATTCAGATGTTACAAATGCTTGCTGCCATGCTGGCAACTGAAAAGGTCTGTTTTTAACAGAAAAGTTAAAGCACTTCACCTTTAAATAAGATTGTCTTTATACAGAAGGGATTTAGGATCAAAACTGAACTCTGTGCTAAAGGGAAGAAAGGTTACAAAACATGCACTACAGAAATCATAAGGAGATGAAATGCAGCATAGCATGGCTGTTTAAGGAAATAAGGTATTATAAAGAATCAGCTTATTCCCCTCTGAGTGCTACATGCATCACCTGATCCCAAACAGGGTAGGGGGTGCAGGAAATAAAACATTTCCTAGCACAGGCAAAAAGGAATAAAATTGTGGCTTCACCCTAAAGATGCACCAGCAGCACAAGCTGTTAAACTACATAAATTACATAATGTCTTTTGTGTTTGTTTTTTTTTCTTTTGGGGGTGGTGGTGCAGTGTGAGCTGAGGGGAAAGGAGAAGAGAGACAATTGTGGGCTTTGACTCAAGAACCAGCAAAAACAGATGGTTGGTGTGGCAACCACCCCCAGACATCCAACCTCCTCCTTTGACTGAAGTCTGCTCCAGCAGAAGAAAGAGTAAAACAGCTTCTGAGATGCTGTAGCTTAGTCCTTAGAATGCAGTGAGAATTAAATTGTTTCCTTCACGTTGCTAATACAGTAGGGTAGGGGGGAGACCAAAATTATATCCCCATTCTCAGTTTGAACTCCTTGCTATAGAGTAGAATTTATATTCACTAATGTGGACCCTTCGGAAACTCTCTCATTCACGGCAGAGGGCAGGAGGAAAGAGAGCTCTGAAGCATTCCTACTGGCACATGCTGCCTCTAAATGAAAGGAGGAGCTATTCCCATTGCTTACTCCTTTCTCCAGCAGAAAGTTAACAAGATAAACAGGTAGAACAGATCAACCTGGCTCTATTCCAATCTGCAAAAAGAATGCTTCAGAGAGGGAAGTTCTGCTTTCTCACAAGTGAAAGAGCTATGCTCTCTAAGAAACAAAATCAGATTTGAAACAAACTGAAGACCAGGGTGATAAATGCAAATACCATCAGGTAAATGGCATGGGATGGGATGCCAAGAAAAGGACAAATCAAATTGTCCAGACCAAAAAGAATTATTTTCAAATGGATGGAAAGACTATACATTCTCTGCCAGTGACAGAGATTGGTAAACTTATGTGACCAGACTGGGATTTGTAGATGCTGGTGGAAAAAAATACCAGGAACTAAGGAATTAAGAGATTTTACTTGAATCTTACACATTGCATTTATTCAATGCTAGTACAACTTCCATCCTTCTACCATTTAAAATCCAAAGGTTGCTTTGTATTTATTTATTAAGAATAAGCCACTTTCTGTCAGGCTGTCTTTACCACAAACACATGTATATTTTGCACTGGGAAGCAAGCTAAAACATGCATGTGTTGTTATATGGCAATTATCTACAGAAAGGCCATTACATCTCAGAAAACTTGAGTTAAAAGAGTTTTCCTATGAATAAGAGATCTGTTTACAATGTTAAATGTCAAACTTCTAAAATAATAACCCTTTTCTCCCAAAAGCAGCAGGAAAATGTTCTTTCTAAACCCAGTTTCAAAATCGTTATCTTGTATTCATGTTTGGTTTGGTTTTGTCACTTTTGGCACTTTGTATGGGAATAAATTGAACACATAACAATTGAATAGACACTGAATTGAACACATAAATAATTGAACAGATAAGAAAGCTAAGAACAGAAGATACACAACTTATGTAAGAGATCTGCAGGAGTGAAAATATGAATTATAAGCAATATTTCGTGTCAAGACTGAGAAGCTGCAGAACTTTGTTTGAAAAGAAGGGAGAAGAATCTCAATAATTGACAGAACAAGTTGTGAAGAGTGAGTGAACAGAAAACCTTCAAAGAAGACAGAATTTGACATGGAGGAAGAAACTAAGGGAGGAAAAAACCCAGGAGACATGAAATTAACAGTGGTGGCCAGTGGAAAGGCTCTTTATTCCCTGCAGATTGAGAAAAATATTGAACCCCCGCCGCCCCCGCTTTCAACAGAAAGAGAAGTTGAAACCTCACAACAAAATTAAAGTCATATAAAAGACAGACAGCAAAGTGACATTGGGAAGAAAAACACCAACCCAACAACCAATGAGTTTTCTGAGCCTATCTGTATGGGATAAAAAGCTTGAGGTTACGTAATTAGAATGGGTCATAATTCAGGTGACAAGAAAAATCTAATTCATGACTTAAGGATTCATACGCTACAGAGATTCTAGGAGGGGGATACAGTGACCCCTAGTCTCAGTCACCAAGAGAAAACTGACCTAATACTTCTCCCATCCTCCATGGCCATTGTAACATCTGGTCAGCAACAAACCTCTCTTTGTTAGGACAGTGAGCACATTAAATCCAGAGAGATCATCAAGCACAGAAGATCCATAATTTAATCACATGGTACTGCTAACTTTGATTTGTCAATGGGGCTGCTACATATGTGGACAAGGCACTGCAAAAGTAGTTCCTGACTACTGTTATGGTCAGAGATTGTAGAGCCATTAGTTAAACTTTATGCTACAACTTAGCTTTTATTCTTCTGTGTTCTCTAGAACTCGATACTCTCAAGCCTTCTAGCTCTGAATTTTCTGTAGCCTGTGTGTGCATAGGACAAACATGGAAACTCCAAAAGGTAATATACCGAACAAGAACTAAACAAACAACAGGAACAACCCACAACTACAAAGCTTCCATTTCAATGACTTGTTTTCTCGGATACCAAAATAATACGAAAGTATCAACAGCTCCAGTGGGCTTACTATCCCTTTTCTGCATCACTGCAACAATGCAAAAAATGTTTCAATGTTCTGGTTTAAGATACCAATCAATCATCTACTTGGCTTACCTAGTATTACAGCATGAAAGGAGAAGCACCACTGAAATGCTGTCATCTCTGGTTTTCTACCAACTCTTTTGCTCAAAGACCACCATAGGCACAGCCAAAGTGATCCCAGTTCTAGCTCACAGGAGTACAGCGCATGAAGAACTTGTTTAAACTCAAATCTAGGTGGACAAAGCACACCCCTCTGGTTTCTACATGTAACTTTTACATATTTCTAGAACAGAGGGACAAAAGAAGCAGGGCTTGAGAATCCTAATGTTGGCACTTCAAGGGCTGTCCCACACTCTTGCCTCTTTTGCCCTTAGTTCTGTGCACTTGCTGTACATCGAAGCACTGACCAGCAGGACAGAACATTGAGCACTGATGACTACAGTATTGAAAATAAAATGACTTACACAGTAGAAACAATCAGGTCACTTGACCTACTCCTGATTGGACACCCAGCCTCCAAAACGGTTTCCAGAGTCGTTGTGTCCAATTTTGCTTTGATTACTCAATTATTCCCTATTCAATTCTGATCCTACTCTCATGGACTAGGAATATGAACCTACCACATGGCTTTAGAATATATTTATATGTCCAACGGCATCTTTATACTGGAAAATATTACAGAACTGTATGGTATGGAAAGGATAGAAAAGAAATCTATTCAAAGCAGAGATTCAAGTAAAATTATAAAGAAAATAAATTAATACTATTCAGTTGCTGCTCATCTTCTCCACCTAGCCAGCAATACCAGCTCTGCTTGCCTCTTTGACTCCTCACTTCTCTTTGATGCTTCCCAGCGACGCACTGGACACGCCCTGTCAGTGCCTGCACTCCGACTTACTCCATCGGATGTTTTCCTACCAGTAGCAGTCAGACAGCCGTGCCAACACAGGGACATACTAACATACCCACTGATCTTTCCCCTCCAACCCACTGTCACAGTCACCTCTTTCTGACGCCTGCACGTCTAAGACACCAGGACCGAAATCTTAACTTGATCACAGAAGCACCCGCGATCTCCAAGTAAAGGAAGAGGCAGCTTTTCCCAGCAGACATGCACTGCAAGTTTCCTGCTGGACTCCCGGCACCACAACAAGCAGCGCCCAAGCCGCTCCCTGAAGGATAACTCGGAGCGCTCCTGCGGGCCGGCCGGGAGCCACGGGCGGGGCAGGCGCTGGGGACTCAGGGCAGCGTCGGGCAGAGGGACCCGCCCGAGCCGGGGGAGCCCTCACGTCATACCGGCTCCTTCCCCGCTCCTCAGGGGGCACTGCCCGGCCCCGGGCCCGCTCCCCCGGAAGGGAGAAGGGAGACGGAGAGGGGGATCCCCTCACCCCGTCCCCGGATCCTACCGTAGGTCTCGGACATGGCACTCTGCGACATCCCGGGAGGGGTGACCCCCGCCGCCGCTGCTCGCTCCCCGCCCCGCCCGGGGTCGGCGCTGACGGCGGACGGAACCGAAGAGGCCCCGCCGCCCGGGCCCGCCCCGCGCAGCCCAGCCCAGCCCC
>NW_024499162.1:196015-408731 GCF_017590055.1 Onychostruthus taczanowskii | reverse complement strand
GGCCCCGCGCGCGCCCCGCCTCCCCGCGCAGGCGCGGCAGCTGGCGGCCGCGGCCCCGCCCCAAAACACGGCGCACGTGCCCGGGATGCTCCCGCCCGCTCCCCTCACGGGGAAGGCGGTGTCTGGAATACGCTCCCCCATGGGAGGTGGGGTGGTGGGCCCGGGGCGGGCTCCTTACCCGTGCGCAGTACCAAGTCACACACCGAAGCGCTGCTCCCGAGGTTTTTATTGCAGTTGGCGCCAAGCAGGGAGCCGGGCGGTGGCACACGAAAGTCTGGCAACCCGGTCACCGAAACGTTACACTATTTATACATTTTAACAAAGGCGCCAGTATGGAACAGGCATTCCATACAGCATTTCAAATGGTGATATTCCGGTCTCCGAGTGGGGAAGTGTTCTAATATTTAGCAGGGCTAAAGGGAGGCATTTTACCCAAGACATTTTTGTTTCTAATATCAATTTGGATAATTGCGCTTTTAGGGTTTGATTCATTCGTTCAACCTGTCCAGAACTCTGAGGATGCCGTGGAGTATGGTACTCCCATTGGATCCCTAAAGCTTCAGTCATGTGTTTTATCACCATAGAAGTGAAGTGTGTGCCTTGATCCGAATCTACGTATTTTACCAGTCCATACCGGAGCACAATTTCCTCTAGCAACAATTTAGATACCACTTGTGCAGTAGCCATGGAACTTGGAAATGCTTCCACCCAGTGAGTCAGTTTGTCTACTATTACTAGCAGACACCTATACCTACCTACCTTCAGTAGATCGGTAAAATCCATCTGGACCCTCTCAAAGGGTCTATACGCTACTGGTCAGCTCCCCAGTGGTACTTGCCTGGCTCGGCTCCGATTCACTTTTTGGCATATCATGCACCCTTGTACTTCCTGTTTTGCCAATTCATATATCCCTTTACACCCACAGAATTTTAAAAATTGTTCTGCTAAAGCCTGGGCTCCCCAATGAGTTTGTGAATGTAACCTTCTGAAAATTTTCCGAGTATATTCCTTTGATAGTAATTCCTTCCATCTGGTAATTTCCTCTTACCTCCATCTAATTTTCCTCCAGTCTTTTTGTACCCCTCAATTTCCTTTTGAGAAAGTTGTGGAAGATAGTCCCAAATCTCCCCCTCACAAATCTCTGGAGTGCTTACCTGCAGGAGTGCCGCGTTTTTAGCCTCCTGATCTGCCAAATTGTTTCCCCTGGTTCGGAATTGTGCTCCTGTTTGGTGTCCTTTAACATGGACTACAGCAATTGCCGCTGGCCCTTGGATAGCCTCTAGAATTTGTTTTATTAATTCGCCGTGCATCAGCCCCCTCCCTTTAGTGTTAATTAGACCTCTTTCTTCCCAAATCTTACCAAAAGTGTGAACCACCCCATAGGCATACTTTGAATCTGTGAAGATAGTCCCCTTTTGACCCTTTAGTCTCCATAAAGCCCTTAGTACAGCACACAATTCACATGCCTGTGCCGACCATCCCGCGTTTAGAGGTCCCAATTCCACCGTCTCCTTGGTTACCCCATTTATTATTGCATACCTTGATTTCCTTTTTCCCTCAATAACCCTTGCAGATATGTCTATGAACCATTTTTCCCTTCCTTCTAATTCTTCTTCAGAGTCAGATCTTATCTTGGTTTGTAATTGTACAATTTCAGTGCAATCTTGAGTGGGTTCCCCCAAAGTTTCCCCATATAGAAACTGAGCTGGATTCTGAGCTGCCATAGTTCTGAGCTCCAGGTCGTGAGAGTGTATTAAGATAGCTTAGTATTTAAGAAGTCGTGTATCAGTGAGCCACGTTTCAGCCTTTTTCTGCAAAATGCTCCTCACATTATGAAGAGTATACACTACCAAAGGTGCCCCAAAAGTTATCTTTTTGGCTTCTTCTACTAACACAGCCATGGCCACAATAGCTTGTAAGCACGTGGGCCATCCCTGACTGACAGGGTCCAAGAGCTTAGATGCATAACCCACAGGTTTCTTTGATCCTGCCCAAGCCTGTGTTAGTAACCCGTAAGCGGTGTGATTACTTATGTCCACAAACAGCTGAAAGGGTCTCTTTATGCCTGGCAGGCTCAGCACTGGAGCTACTATAAGGGCCTCTTTTAATTCTCTAAATTTTTCTTCATCCGGTTCAGTCCATTTAGGTTTGTCCGTGGTTAGTTTTTCATATAAAAAACTTTACTTTCTCACTGTACCCCTCAATCCTTGTCTACAGAACCCCAGAAGCCCAAGCACTTTTCTTACTTCCCTTTCTGACTGAGGCGAGGGTAACGCAATGATCCCCGCCACCCTGTCAGTGTCTAGCTTTTTCTTACCTTTCACCAACCAGTGTCCTAAATATTTCACCTCAAGCTCGGTGAATTGCAGCTTAGATTTTGAAACCTTTAAGACTTTATCCCCTAAAAAGTTTAGGAGAGCTATTGTGTTTGCTCTTACCCCATCTTCATCAGGACTTGCTATTAATAAGTCATCCACATATTGTAATAGCTTTGTTCCCTCCGTCAGGACAAACTCACTCAATAATTGCTCGAGAGCCTGACCGAACAGGTTCGGTGAATCCACAAACCCTTGAGGCAGGGAGGTCCACCTAAGTTCTTGTTTACGGTTCATCTCTGGGTCCTCCAATAGAAATGCAAAATAGACCCAACTCTCCCTTGCTAGATGACAAGTCCAAAAGGCATCTTTCAGGTCTATTATGCTATACCAGATATCATTTGGTGACACATTTTGAGGAGTGTATAGGGATTTGAGACGGTGGGAAATAAGGTTTTTCTTCCCTGGTTAACAGCTCTTAGATCCTGCACCAAGCAATAACTCCTGTCCGGTTTACGGACCGCAAGAATGGGAGTATTATGTCTAGACACACACGGCTCCAAGGTGCCCTTTTTTATTAGATCCTCAATTATTTGTTTTAACCCCCACCTTCCTTCCATGGGTATTGGATATTGTTTGACCCTAATAGGGTCTTCTGGTTTCTCAATTTCTATGTGTATAGGTTCCATTTCCAACTTCCCCACCTCCCCCTTTTTGTGCCACACTTTAGGGTTTATTTTTCCCTCGTCCTCAGCAGTGAGTTAATACAAGCTTACCATAAGTTGAGAGTCTTGTGCAATTAGACTAATACACAAATTCACCATTAAATCCCTCCCTAGCAAATTATAATCTGCTTGTTCTACCAACAGTATATTCCTTAAACACAATTTATTTTCGGCCTCAATTTCTACATCTTTAATTACCGGTACCTTGAAAGGTTCTCCCTTCGCCCCGATTACCATCATGGAATCCTTGCTCTTTGAGCACCTCCATGGTAGGTGTTGGACAGTACTCCTTTCAGCCCTCGAATCTACCAAAAACACCAGTTCCTGCTTGTGGGGTCCTATTTTTAGTTTTATCAAGGGCTCCTTTGGTGTTACAGACCCCATGTTAAAAAGCCCTTGACACCTCTAGTCTTCTTGAAAAATGTTCTCATCCTTCATTCTCTTTTTACATTCCCTCTTAAAGTGACCTCTTTTCTTGTAGTAATAGCACTCTGGCACCTCTGTCTGTCGGGGCACAGGCGTCCTTGGTGGATATCTGGGATTCACCAAGGCTTTTTGTGCCTGACTTGTTTTCCCAGTGTTTGTGTCCCGTTCCTGTTTTTGTGCTTCCCTTACTGTCGCCACTAGGACCTTTGCCTGTGCCTTCTGCTTTTCATCCTCCCTCCTCATATAGATTTTTTGAGCCTCCCGCAACTATTCCTGTAACGTTCTTTCCTTCCAATTTTCCAGCTTCTCCAATTTCCTCCTTATGTCCTCCCAGGATTTAGCCACAAATTGCATTTTTAATAAAATGGCTCCCACTGGGGAATCCGGGTCTCTTCCCAAGTACATCTGGAGAATTTTTTTTAACCTCTCCAGCCATTCGGTAGGAGTTTCATCCCTCCCTTGGCATTCCCCCAATGCTTTACTCAGATTCTGCCCTTTTGGTACTGCCCCCCAGATACCTTGAATCACCATATTTCTATCATCTTTTGCCAGTCCTCTTCTGCTTGTGCATTCCAAGATGGCCTTTGACTGGGCCATTTGACCTCCACACTCCCCCCTTGTGGGTTTTGATATTCCCAATTTTTTATTGCTGCCACCCTTATCATATCTCGTTCTTCCGCATTAAACAAAGACCTCATTATGGCATTAATATTGTCATATGAATAAATACTGTTCTCCAAAAACTCATCCAACCTCTCCGCCACCCCCAATGGATTATTCATTATTTTCCCCATTTCCTTTTTGAATGCATGCACATCCCCCGAATTTATTGGCACATTCACATATCCAATGACTCCTAGAGCAGTCGGGACTTCCCTGAGCAGAAAGAGACTCTGCTCTCCTTCCTTGTCCTCGCTATCATCCACATTTGCCTTCCAAGTCTTGTTTCTTATTCAGCTGGAGGGCGGGGACTCGTTCCCCATGGATATGTGTGTGTGTGCTGTGTTTCCCTCCAGTTGCATAGGAGGAGGAAGGGTTTGTTCATGTGTGAGCGGCATTGCCGAAGCTTGCCCCTGTAGAGGCGTTGCTTCGGATGGCGGCGCCTGTGGCACCACCTGTTGATGCATGGGATTCGTGGATTCGGGGAAGGGACCTTGCACCTGGGGATTCGGATATTGAGGAGGGAGGTTTTCCAGGAGTTCCCAAGTTTTTGTGAGATTCTTAGGTTGTTTGTAGGTTTTTACAGGAAATAACCTGGTACTGGCGTATTCCCATAGCCGCACATACTCCCTTTCCTCGTTTGTTGACCCCTCTTCCTCCAACACAAATTCCTCCAATGCCTGATATGTTTCCTTCTTAAAAGTCCAAAACACAGGCCAAAAGAAGTATTTCTTGACCTCCACATGAGCCCATTTCTCCACACAATAATATATCATTCTCTCCTTAGACCTCCCCCTCCTTGTGGGGCAATCCTCCCAATGTTCCAACATCCACCCCAGAGCACTGTTTCTTGGGATATTGGGAGTACAATATTTTTCCAGCTTTTCTGGTTTCCCCTGGGTTTTCCCTTGTAGTTTACTCTTTTTCAGTCCCATGTTTCTTAATCTTGCTTACCTTTTTTCTTTTTGGGTAGATAGGCTCCCAAATCAACCTGTTTTCCTTTTACGGGTACAATCCTTGATTCTTAGTTACAAAAAAACTTTTGCCAACCTACTAGTTGTACAGTGAACCGATCTGTAGACTTTTGATCGACAAAAAGTGCTATCTTACCTTTTCCCTGGATCCAGCAGGTTCCATTGTTCCTGATCGTCGATGGACCTTCGTCCTCTCTCTGATCCAGCCTGTGATCAAAAAATATCCCCCCTTTCCTCCCCCAATTCCCGGGATTTTGGTTGGTGTATGTGTGTGCTTTTAATGAGTTTTTTCTACCCGCTTCCCCCACGACTGACCACTTTCCTCGCGGAAGAGTGGAACTGCGATCTTGGGGTCCACACTCACTTCGTGATAATATCATGTCTCGCACACACACTTAATCACACCCCACTCAACCACACAATACTTACGGTCCTTTTTCCCGTGTGGAATCTTCGTGCACGTAGTTTTATGAGTGAAAAAATTTGCCGGCTTCAGAGAATTTACTCTGTTTTCCTGAGAGCTTGGGGCTCGTTTTTAACCTTTTGATTGTGGCTTTTGGCTAATAGTTTATGTTATGTGATTGGTTCCGTTGGGCTTTTCCCAATCCTGTCTGGCCACTGAACGACCATTTCCTGTGCAGCTGAGTTTTCCTTCGTATGTTAATGCCAAATTCCACCCTTGTCAGCCAGCCGCGGTTTCATCATTCTAGGATTAAACCCTGGTCCTCCCTTAACAACGTGTTTGATACATATATCTGTATTTCATAGGCATGAATTTCTACCATATCCCTAACACCTAGTAACAAAAGATTAGTCAAGTGTACAATGTTCACAGTGCAATTGCTTAATTGTAACTGTGCAGCTATAGCTACTGATAACAACAAAAAAAAGTTGCAAAGTTTGGTTCAAATCTTCTGGGGTTAGATACCAGCAGTGCCTGGCCTGTATTGCTCTTTACTGGATGTCTTTACTCCCCTGCCAGCCCTGGTTAGTCTGGCAGCAAAGGGTAACACAGCTCCCACCACAACAGCCTTTCCATCTATGCCATTCCTAAATGATACTTCCTGTGTATCCTCCACGTTTACCTTACTTCCAATCCTTAAAAAAATTCCTCTTCTCTAATTTCCTCATCTGTTATTTCTGGCTTTTTTTTATTCTCTTGCTCATAGCTTCCCATCCTTTCCTCTTCTTCATCTCCCAAGCTGTAGGAAAAACTGCCTGTGCCTGTCCCAGCCACCTCCTTGCCAAGTCTTTAGCTGGTCAGAGGTCAGCTTTGAAGTTCCCATCTCTAATCAATGGAACAACATGCGCTGAGCCAGCACCAAGAGCCCTTCAGAGAATCTGCTGATTGTTCTTGTTGTTGTGGGTACAAACAGAAAGAGAAAGTCGCCACAGTTTTTAAAGAACCAACTCCTTAATGAGTTCATGCTATTGACAGTAATTGGAGGTTGTATAAACAGGTCCCCAAAGTCAGCACAGCCCTGACGCACAGAGGATATTGAGGCCTAAGATGTCACATGTGAACATTTCTCTGGGACGTCTGCTCTCCAAAATGCCATGGAAAGCTGAAGAGCTTTCACATGAGCTGCACAGACCCCAGTATGTCACAGATGTGAGCTTTGTGTCTGAAAGCTGTCTCCCAAAATGGTATCTTCTGAGGCTCAGGGCTTTAAAGAAGTTTGGTCTTACATCACTAAATCCCTGATAGATGTTGGTTATTTTTGCTCAACCCCCCCATCCCCACCCCCAGAAAATAAACCCAATGAATCTAAAAAAACCCCACCAAACCAAAAAAACCCCAAAAACTTAATGTCTTTAGCAAAAAAAAAAAAAACCCAAAAAAAAAAATTTTTTAAAAAAAAAAAAAAAAAAAAAAAAAAAAAAAAAAAAAAAATCCCCAAAGATACTGAATTTATTAGATACTGAAGATATGATTTTATTAGATTACCAAAAATATGTCATGTTATATCCACCTTATATGCAAGAATAAGGAGATTTAGGTGCCTTGCACTGTATAAACTTTAGATTTAGGGGTAAATTAGTCTTGTTTTTTTTTATTGTGTACCTTGCAAGGTGCCTTTGTTTTATGGAGTTTATATTTGATAAATGTATCATTGTGTTAATACCACATTCCTTTGCTTCCAATCACTCCTAATAAGTTTACATGCACCTATCAATAAAATACTTCAAAATTGTAAAGGTTTCCATAAAAGCTACTAGTTTAATATTGAAGAGGAAAGTGGAAGTTGGGAGAATGTTAAAGCAAAGACAGGAGAACATGCAAGATGAATAGGATTTGATGTTTTAAAAATTTTGCCTTGAAGAGTAAATTAGAACAAACAGTAAAATTAAAAAATAATAAAGACTGCACTAGACTAGAAAATATATAGCTGATACCTCATTAATTTGAGAATGTTTGGCCTGTATGTTAATAAAATCATTCTTTTGAGTAATAAACAGTAAGTAGCTAGAATTGGCCTTGTTGGTGTCTATCTTAAGTACAAAGGTGAAAAAAAATGCAAAGCCAAATGTTTAATTCACGTGATTTCTATTGATTATATCTGCTAGAAAATTTTGGCTTATGTAAAAAGAGATGTATTATATCAAATTTGATCTGCACATCACATACTTCCTCAAATTACTTTCACCTCAGTTACTGTGCCTATAGCTGCTTGTGGTTGTAAAATTGCTGCTCAGGAGGTCATGTTAAGATTTCCCTAAAAGTCCTAATCTCATTTTTTACTAGTTTTACTGACCAGTGTGCCATAATAGAAATGGAAGAGGACCCACAAGATCTCATGGGAGCCAGACTCAGGGTGAGGTATTCTGTGAAGTCTCTGCCAAAATAAAATAATGTGACTCAGGGATTTGCAGACTTGGACACAGTTTTTAATGACCTAGCACTGCAAGGGGCCAGATCCTTTTGTTTTCTTTTACCTTTCCTTTCCTTTTTATGTAAGGGAGCAAAGTTCAGTTTGTAACTGAAGCTGGGCTGTGTTTTTGACTCACTGTTGTGGTAAACAGGTATGATTTGTGCTGACAAAATTGAAACAGTAATCAGTATTGATACAGTAATTAATATTTGGAAATAATAAAACAGTTGAAGGTGTAATGCCAAGAAAGAAAGGGAGAGGAGGGGTCCCCCACCTTCTCCTGCAGATGTTCAGAGCAGGAAGAAGCAAGAGATAACTATTACTAAATTTAGTTGGAAGAGAGAAGGATTTGGTTGGACACCAGGAAAATGTTAATTATATGAGATTTATTGCTTTAATGTTAGAACATAATATTGGCTTATACTATACCAGCTTGGTGCACATGTGTAATCCAAAAGGTGAACTAAAGGACACAGAGGAAGAGGAGAGGCCTTCCTCAAGGAAGACCCCCAAAGAGTGGTGTGACCCCCTAAAAGAATGGTGGAGCATGCGTGGTAAAGGTGATGATGAGGGCGGTGATACAGGTGTGACAAATTGAAAATGGGAGGAGATGGTGATGACATACAGCATAAAAAGGGAAATTTTGACTTGACAAGCTCGTACGTGAGGTGACGGGGGTCAAGCCCTGCACTCCGTGCCCTGCGCAGTTATTTTTGCTTATGCGCTATTATCAGAACCAAATTACTCCTTATTTTTACCAAATTATATTGTCAATATTTTGAGTGTATTTAATTTTATATATATTAAGCTACTTAATTAAAATTGCTATTACATTTTATTTTATTTTGTTGTTTTTTGGGTTTTTTTAATTGGATAATTGGGCAAATATAACACTGTCACCATAGGGTGCAGTCTGGGTCTGGAGCACAGCTGCAGATGGATGGGCTTTTCCTTGAGGGAGTGGCAGGGATGGCTCGCTCTGATCTGAAGGTGGCACTACAAGGCTGTGTGAAAGGCACTGTGTGGAAGCCGGGTGCTGCTGTTGTCTCTCAGTTGTGGCTGTGTGGCTCGCAGTCCAACCTGGCATGCTCAGGTAAAATGGGAATGATGTATTCTGCTGCTCTTCCCTGTTTCTTGCATGCTGAATATGGAAACAGCCCAGCGTGTGCGAAAGCCACTACATCTGATGCAGCAATGAATGCGACTCCAGCAACCCAAATGCAATCTGAAGATGAGTGATTGACACTCTGAGGAGCTTCTGAGGTTGCCATGACCTCCTTGTATGCAGTGCCCTTGGCCAGCTGACTCCATCTGAAAACAACTGGGGTCACCTGAACATTGTCATCTTCAGCTTCCTGTGGAACTGCCTTCAATCTGTGAGCACTTATGTCCATGTGAGCACATGCAGCTCACACATAACAACTACTAGCACTGAAATCAGCACTAAGCAGACATTGCATACTCTCTTTCAAGTACAAAGTGACATCTATGTATTTTAAATAACAAGAAATGTAGCAGTCTTTCTCATTAGATTAGAACCTAGCTTTTAGAAGGACCTCAACCCATTTCACATGGTGTGCAGGTAGTCTGAAGTCCCGATCCTCAGAGATCCAAGGAGAATCTGAGGATCCTCAAGGGACTAAGGACCTAGGGGGTGTAAACTTGTTCAGTCCCACTTGCCACAGCAGTACTGAGGGTGTTTATGCTGGCACCTCACCAGGGAGAGGGTGACCTCCCATTGTACCGAGGTTGTCACCTGCTCATGACCTTCCTGAGGCACAACAAGGGAATGATCAAATCAGTCTGATACCAGGGAATCACCCTGCTGGGATCACCAGGGCAGTCTTTAAAGACTTATGTGTACTCTGTGTTACACCACTAGAAATATCACAGCCAGAGAAATACGATATATAATTGTAGTTATGTATGGAAATTTATGGATTGGATGCTTCTGAAATCATGGGTTCCTCCCTCCACTGCTAGCCCAGAGTGATGATAGTTGATGAAGGAGACTGCAAAGGCACACTGGTGCTGCAATTGAACTCCTTTATCTTGCCCCATGGCGAACTTTTCCAAGAATAAATATGAAGGCCACAAGCTATGCTACTGAAAGCTGGTGACAGCTATAGAATGCCATGATGTGTGCTAAAACATCTGCTTTTTTCTTTCACCATGCTCTTGCACCAGTAGGTGTAGGTAGTAGGAAGCACACTGTGCAACCTGATATTGTGAAAAATTACCACAAGATGGGGTAAGCTCATTTTAGGATAGCTTTATGTATTAGCTCAGAGATTCAAATTTGCCCTGATGTTGGAATGAATATTATGTCTTTTCTTTTCATGCAGAACCCTGATTTAGGTGTTGTGTCCAGGGAGGAACTTTTACTAACATAAGGCTATATAGATATGGTATATTTAGAAAAGAAATGCATAGAATAGAAAAAAAAAATTAAAGCAAATCAGACTATAGGCCACAGCTTTTAAAAACAGTTACTGATTTAATTTTTCAGGAATCAAGTAAATGGAGTGAAGTGGCCTAAATACCTATTTCAGCATGTCAAGGGATGCACAGGAGAATGAAGGCAACAGAAATTTGGGACATGTTATTAGCATACATAAGTTGTTGACAGTGTCTAAGCTACAGGCAGATTCATTTGACACCAATGTTTTATGAAGTTAGCCTCATTGTGTCAACAATTAACTTCTCTGTTGGTGAAATGATAATGGGATGAAATTAGCTGCATATGTTCACTTTTATCAATAGGAAATGGCTGAGGGGTTTGATATTTTTAATACCATACACTTGAAGTAGAAGATTTGTTAACAGATTTCTCAGGAACATGAGGTCATGTTCATGTTCTCCCTTCCATGCTCAAATCAGCTCTCTCTGTTCAGAAGAACTCGTATACAAGGAAAAGGTCTCTCATTTGGGTCCTGTTTCTCCAGTGAATATCCTTGAAGACACAGTATAGCAGTCTGGATTCAATTCTGACTCTTTGGTTTCATGGGTTGCAGCACCAGGAAGCAGTCAAGGCTTTCTGGGCACTGTCTGTATCAGTGCAGAATGGGAGGCACCTCTGGAGAGGTCTTCAGCCCATGGATCACCATTGTCTGTCTGAGGACAGAGTGGATCACCTGTCTCCACTGGCTCTTTTTTAAGTGGGAGCCCAGTGCAAGCTTTGGAAAACTAACATAGACACCTAAATGTAGGAACTATCAAACCCTACCCCAGGGGGTTTGATTTCCTCTTCCTTTCTCCAGGCATTGCTTGTGCTGATGGAGAAAGCCCAGTAATGGGGCACCAGACTGGTGGGGAAAACCCATGGAATTCCCTGAGCCTGTGCCCTCTTTGTCTGTCCTCTGCCTTTCTGCCTCCCCAGTGGACCACTGCTGCCAGTATGCTCTCAGCATCTTCTGATTGCACCTGGTTTTGGAAGCAGCCAGGAAGAGTAATCATTCAGCTGATGTTACAACATCATTTTGCAGCTTTTAGGCTTGCTACTGGCAGTACATTATTCCGTTGGAATTAAAATGGACAACTTTTTGATCAGGTCTGGTGAGTAAAGCCAAATTTGAATATGCTTATCTTCCTCTCTTATCAGTTGCATTCCATGTTACATGCAGCCTGTAGTGGCATCCTTGCCTGTGAAAACTGTTTTCATTAAACAACCTAAACAGGCTGAAACTCTTGGAATATGTTTGCTTTTGTTCCGTGCACAGATGTTGTTAGAGGGAAACCTAGTGGGACACATGCTGGCAGTGCTAAGCTGTGCTCAGTGGAGAGAGCTCTCTGACCAGGAAAAGAGTTTTCTGGTCACAAGTTTGTGCTTTTCAGCCTCAGTGTTGTTAAAATAAGTTGCAACTGCATAAAATGCTTTCCTGATGCTGCTTTCCCTCTGAAAGGTAGTGATGCACAGCTGTGAAAGCAGCCATGCATCCTAGGAAAGACCAGCTCCCATGTGAAGAGGCCAAAGAGTGCCACACTGCACCTCTGTTATGGTTGTAAGGAGAGCTCAGCAGCTGAAAAAGAAGAGAAGGCAGTCGTGTGTGAGGGGATGTCCCTATGGCTAAAATCTTGCTGTGGTTTTTTCCGAGCCTGGAGATGTGATCTGTGCCAAGATGGTTTGAGAAGACCAGTCTGCAGTGCAGTGGTAAGGCTTTCATTGCTAAATATGTGATACATTTTTCCAAATCCACAGAATATTTCTGTTCTAAAAGCTGCAAGATCGGAATTTTCTAAGTTGATATTATATACTTATAATATATTCCACAAAAGAAAATCTGTCAGTAACTGATACATTTTATTGGATCAGACTTTGGGTTATTTCTCTTTTAGGCACACATGAAATTCAGAATACCAGAGGTCTAAAGTGGATTTTTATACACAGCAATTTTTGTATAAAATAAATGTATTCACCTTGCATTTGCTAGGACAGAGGTAACTGAGCTGCTCCATGTGCATGAAGTGTGCAAACTCCCCTATGCTGCAAAATGGACCACCATACACGCTCACCAGTGTCTTAAGGAAGAATTTGTGTCTAATATAATGATATCTGTGTAGGAAGTGAGTCTCAATTCCCAAAATGCAATTCTGTCTTTGGTAATGAATGCCATTTTTCATAACTGTGTTTCTGCCTGGTTCACTTTCACTTGTAGATAACCTTGTAGCTAGTTTTGCCTTGTAGCTATTCTTTTCCATAGCATTTTTATGAAAAGAAATATCTGAAAATACTTGTGGCTTATGAAGAAACTTCCTCGATTTCTTCTTTTTTTAAAAAAAGAAATTCTGACATGTTGATTGAAATTAATGGGCATGGATTTCCACCAGCCTATGGTGCTAGTGCCTGAATATTGCTATTGATGCCTTATATAAAATGTGTTTCATGATCTTATCTAGCTTCCAGGTTGTCACTGTCACACAAAACCCACATAGATCTGTTATCACCAGTTAGAGCAGAGTTTGAAGACAAATGAGGCAGATATGTTTTTCAGCAGATGTTACAGAATTTGTAAGTCTGTCTTGAGACTTAACCCTCACTGTGTTTCTCTTTCAAAGTCAGCTCAATGTTTTTGTCCCCTGTAGTCTTTCAAGTGTGTTTTATCTACAGCAATGCCTACAAATGGGTACATCAGAAGCACCAGCTCCTCACAAATGACTCTTGCTGTTATAAGTGTCCCAGAAGGGCTGTACTAGTTTTTTCTGGGTTAGAGTTAATTTTCTTCACAGTGGCTGTGTTTTGGATTTGTGCTGAACAAAGGGTTGATAACACAAAGATGTTTTTGTTATTGCTGAGCAGGGCTTACACAGTTTTCTACTTTTTCTGCTGTGACGCTGGTGAGGGAGTTGGGGGGTGCCTGAGAGGCTGGGAGGAGACACGTCCAGGGCAGGTGACCCCAAATAACCAAGTGATATTCCAGACCATATGGCATCCTGCTCAGTGTATATAAAGTGGGGGGAAGAAGAGGAAGGTGGGGGATGTTTGAATTGATGGCATTTGCCTTCCCACATAACTCTTATGTGTGATGGGGTCCTGCTGTCCTGGGCATGGCTGAACACCTGCCTGCCCATGAGAAGCGAGGAATTAATTCCTTGTTTTGTTTTGTTTGTGTGCTTTTGTGCTTTTTGCTTTCCCTATTAAACTGCCTTTATCTCAGCCCATGAGTTTTCCAGCTTTTGCCCTTCCTGTGCTCTCCCCGTCTCACTGGTTGGGGAATGAATGAGTGGCTGTGTGGTGCCTGGTGGTTGGCTGGACTAAACCATGACAAAAGCAAATACCTTTCTCAGCCATGAGGGCAAGTACATTCTGCAGTCCCTCCTTCTGCTTAAAATCATGTGTTTAATCCAGATTCTTTTCTATTAAGGTCCCTTTGGATCACTCTGGAAATCTAATTATCCTGGAAGCAGGTATAGGTGGAAGACTCAGAGTCCAGAATTGAGCTTGTAGCTTTTCTGCAGCTGTACACCATGTGGGATCAGGGATAATGCTTTCGTTCAGTCAGGGGCAAAGAAATTCAGAGCAGATTCCCATTAAGGCATCCCAAACCAGACACCTGCCTACATTTACTTGGATACTTGCACATGTGCCCATCTGTCAGGACAGCAGTGAGCCCAGAACAGCTGAATCCTCTTCGCAGGTGCTCCTGCTGTGCCAGACATGGTGCTTGGTCCCTGACCTCTGTAACCAGAGGTGACCAAGTGACTCCTCAAAGAGCTACCACACATCTATCTAAAACAATGTCTTTTCACTCCTAACCACACTTTCCCCTGATGCATGGATTGCCTTGCAGTAGGCAGCTTGAAAACTCTCACAGGCTTGAAAACTCTCACTCCTTTTAAGGGACAGGTAGCATTTGCCAGTAAAGCTCTTGGGCCTTTCCAAGGAAGGTGATGCCACTGTCAGTCCATAGCAATAGGAAAACAATGACTTTAAAAACAAAAGGAGAAAATAATGTGGAGCTGAAAGCACAAATTGAGCTCTTTGCCTGAGAATATATATGTTCTTGTCCATAAGCAAAAGAACAGAAGAGGTTTTCTGTGCTGGAAAGTAAAGAGAAAAAGAAATGGAATGGAACAAAATTTTAGTCACACCTGAAAATACCAATTGCAATTGATTGTCTGCAGGACCACCATCATCCTTTAAAGCTATATAAATATGTATTTGTAGGCTTCTGTCTACTAGGCCATGAAAGCTCTGTGTGTTGTTTTCAACAGTGTCTAGATGGACAAAGTCAATTAAAACAATTCAATGTAGCAGAAGCAAGGTAGGTCAGCTTCTTCTGGGAGACCAAAGAGGATAATTTTCTGACATCACTTTGCTGATGGGGGGATGCCCATGCTCTACATATCACTGACTTTGCATAATGTTTTGACTCAGGATTAAATTTTACTGCTGCTGAGATTACAATCCCTCTCTCAGTTCCAGAAATCAGATTTAGATCTGCATAAGGTCCTTAAATATAAAGCTAGCGTAAACAGTGTAGGACTTAATGAAAATACTATAAATGTACCAGTGGATTTATTTCCTGAAGCAGTAACAAGGGTTAGTTGTGCAAAGGCTACAACTGATCCAGCATACTGACTCTATATTTTGTAATATGTCTTTCACAGAGTGTTTAAGCACCTTGTCATCAAGGAGATTCACACTGATTAAGACAGAAGACTGGTTTCAATCCCTCCTTTAGAGACCAATGCAAAGTTGTTTTGGATGATCTCTTAGGTGTTTTTTGCTGCATACATATAATAAGATAGTCTGCATGATGGGATAAGGGTACATAGTACAAACCTGAATTGTTTCTCATGGGAGAAAACTCCACAGCTTGGATGCTTTCTGCTGTGTTCTTCTTTCATCTTCTGCATCTTGTGCATGATTGGGTACCTTTCCTCTGCAGAAGGGCTCAGAATATTTTCATTAGTTGCAGTTAAAATGTCACTCCATCTAATATTGTAAAAGGAGATTTTGGGATATTTGTCTGTAGCCTGTCAACGCTAAAATTATGTTGAAAGGCTTCTAACAAGATTTAAGCTCTTAGTCTGGACTTCCAGTTGTGAGCTAATAGGATAACTCAAATGATTCATAGTGATACGAAAAGGTCCTGCATCTGAATAAACACTTTGTAGGTACTTAAAAAATTCCAGACACAAATCAGGCAGAAGTTCAGAGCCAGGATACTGAAACGTTCTCTGTTGGAGACATAAGCAAAAATTGCACTGGATCATCCTCAGATTAAAAACCCAACCAATCAACACCTCTTGCCTTTGCCAGCTTTATTTCTGATTCATCATTGAAAATTTATTAGAGAAACCTCGAGGATTCATTAAAATGTAAATACAGAGTTCTTTATATTCTTTATTGCTATCAGCAAAGTGCTTGTTTGCCTGGGCTATTCCAACACAGTCAGGCAGTGCTGAGCAGTTAGAAGTGTCATCATTTATGAGGGTTTACTGCTTCTAAATATGCTGTTTAGGCCCTGCTTTCTAGACTTTACACTGCTTCTTTCAAATTAACATTAGTCAAGGTGATTAATGTCTTGTCGCTCTACAAATGGTTTCCACAAAATATAAATCATGATCATATTTTCATATTGTCTTGTCTTTGTGACTAATCAAAAGGAATTCTAGTACACTTACAAAACCAGCACATATTTATTTTCCTTCTTAGCCAGGAAAATGGTTTATTTTGACTTTTCTGAGTGACACACCTGCACACTTTGCATTAAAATGCAATTCACTGAGATTAGGTGAATGTCTCAACACTAAATATTACCAACTTGTATTTCTGAAAAATTAGAATATTCCTTCAGGGTTGGGAGAGTCCTGGCTGGGCTAGTACTAAGATTGCACGCTGATAGGCAGCCTTTCTTTGGAATTAAATTTTAGTACATCTTCAGTGTTTGATACTGTTGGTAACAACTTCAGTCCTGTAATAGTAATCAGATTTTTCTAGTGGCTTGTCACTATTAATTTTTGTTATTAAAGTATTTCTATTCAGCCTGTTGTTAATATTTCAGTTTAAATCATAACTTCTGCAGCCACAATACACTTAGGGGGTTACTAAAAATTTTGGTGAAAACTTATAGTACTTGCCGAACCTTTCTGTCAGGCTTTGTTGTATTTTAAACAAGTATGCCAATGGTACCTTTACTTGGGTCTTTTTCTTTGCCAGCTTTTTTTGGGGGGTATATCACACACCCTTGACTAGAACTTTTCTGGTCAAATTTTCCTATTGGTTTGCACAGCTTGTCTTTCCTTTGCCCCTCTAAACCCAGTACATTGATATAAAATTCAAGCTGGAGAGCAATGCTTGTATCTTCCTGCTATTCACTTAAAAGAGAGGCATTGAATTAGTCCTTTTTCTTAAATATGCTGGTTTTGAAATGACTGTAAATGGGTGATTATGCAAAAATATTAGTGTCTCATGAACAAGTAGAAACTCCAGAATGTCACAGGCAGGATCTTCTTGTCCCAACAGCAAGAATTGTGTTTGTATAAAGTAGAGGGGTTGCCAAAATCCAAATAATTCTTAAACTATGAGCTGAAACAACATGGCAGATAATAAAACT
This sequence comes from Onychostruthus taczanowskii, assembly GCF_017590055.1. Lineage (NCBI taxonomy): Eukaryota > Metazoa > Chordata > Aves > Passeriformes > Passeridae > Onychostruthus > Onychostruthus taczanowskii. The sequence goes on along the minus strand of NW_024499162.1, from coordinate 391,699 downwards.
GTGTGAGTGTAATTATATTTTAAATTATTTAAATAAGTAATAAAATTAGAAAGCGATCTTTCATTCTGAGGTTGTAAAACTTTATTATATTGTCTTAGCTATTACCTACTAAGTAAATGATTTATTTCCCTGTCCATTTATATTTGACTGAATAATTATTCTAATCCCCTTTCATTATTCAGATGGTGTATTATAAACTGAATCCATTACAAGTTTGTCTTTTATGACTGATGCATTTTACACATAAAACTTGGCTGAACAAATTTCTGGAAAGGTTCTTCTTAAACAGAAATTTATACAACAGGTTCTCCTATCTAAAAATATTTATTAAAAAAAGAATCTAAAATGAGAGTTTTGTTCAAAGAGCACCTACTGGATGTCTTGATGGTTTTGCCTCAAACCTTTTGTAGGGTTAAAAGAAAACCTGTCCCTCAGGTTTTCCAATAATGAGCATCTTTCTCCTGTTTCAGGCTCTTTCAAGTATTTCACAAGGCATAGGCCCTTAATATATGTTCTTTGTATTTGGCAAAATGTAGGAAGCTCCTCCCTTGCCCCAGCTCATGCTGAACATGTACATTCCAAAGTCTAGTTTCTTTTTTTCCTCCTTGGTGACTTTGATCTTCACAACAAGCATTGAGCAAGGCATTTGGACTAGATGATATTCAAAAGTCCCTTCCAACCCAAGCTATTCTATGATTCAATGGAATCAAATAAACTTACGCTACCCACTGATTGCTTCAAGCAATCATCACAGAAATCCTTTGGGCTTCAACTTGCAACTCCTTACAACATTCTAAACCAACATCATTATTAACATAAAATGATTCCTTTATTTCATTCCTAACAAAGGGTATAGAATTATAGTCTAATTTCAGTGCTAAAGAATAAGTTTGCAGCAGTAATTCACTCTTCAAAATTTCCACACCTCCAGGTCAAGTGGCTATAAATCACAGTGTGTAGGGGCTGGGCTGGCTGAGGCAGCTTCTGAGAGGGACATTCTCCAAATGACACTATTTCAATTAATTAACTCTGGAAACTGCATCCCCAACGCTTGCTTTTAATAGCCCTAATTGGATACAGGTACGTCTCACGTATTAACAACTCAGTGAAATTCAATAATTTGTGGACATTTCACACTTCAAACTACATAAACTAGTGATGTTAAAAATCCTTATCTTTCCAAGCATTCTCCCACAAAAATGCGTCAAAATAAATATTGCTTTGGCTTGTCGGGTTTAGCAGGTGTGCTCAAGTCAGATTATAGCAACTGCAATTAATTATCTCACTCTCCCTGGACCAATACCCTGTGCTTTCAGTCATTGGTTTCCTCACTGCTGTTTGAATAATATTATTAATTTGATCCATCCTTCTGAAAAATAAGGTTCACAGAAAACAAGTAATTTACAGTGGTCTTCAGTAATTTCAGACATCTGGCCCCTATAGTTGGAATCAGGAATCATTATTGTTATCGTTATTACCCCTAAAGAAAAGTTCCTCAAATACCCCTTAAAATGCTCCCAAACCTTTTTTCCAACAATGCCTCACCTATGGCCAGAAGCTGCTTTTAAAGGACAGGCTTGCCTATGTAAAAACCACACACAACTCCCTGTGTGGATGCATGTAATTATATATGTCTTCTAACAACACTTAATTTTCAAGCAGAAAAATTGTAAGTATATTATCCACTTAGTAATCCCTCGTTAGCAACCTAATGAACTGAAAAATGTCGAATGACATTGCATTTATTAAGGACAAAAAGGCTGCTACCTCAATCTCTTGTTAAATGTAAGTGTCCTAAACAGAATGTCCTTCACAAATCTGCTGGGTCTTGCTTTCTGAAAAGTTTGTGGGAACTTAGGAAATGCAAAGATATTTTTTGATTAATGAATAACTTCTTCATGTGCAAATGGAGAAAAACCTTGAACTACAATCTACCTCTTCTTTCATGCAATTTTACTAATTAAGAGAAAGTTGTGAAATTCCAGTAAATTTTTCTAGCCTTTGTGAAAGCATATACAGCGTATGTATCTGTGAAATCCACGAAATGTTTGTATCTAGTCAGTGTTAGTGATTCCTCAGAAGTGAGGCTGTGGGAAAGCACATGAAACCTGCTCCTCTAGGGTCCCCCACTCCTTGGCTGGCCAGCTGATGAACGGTCACCAGAAATCAGACTCAGAAAAAGAAAAGAAGCAGCAGCTGCCACAGTGCAGGACATAAAAAACACCTTCCACAAATAACTCATCAATTGTCTTGAATCAGCTGCAGTGGGAAGTGTTACTTGGTAAAACAAAAGGCTGTGATTTTCTAGTGGGTTATTTTCTACTCTGCTGTATGAGAGATGTGTTCTTGACAGCCCAGGAGCACAGCCTTCCTCTTTGGGGACTGAGTGATGACTTGCTCTCACATGAGCCTGCAAGAGGTATTGCAGGGGGGCAGCTTTGGGGTACTGGGCACTCTTGAGCACTGTGAGGAGTCTGAATAATCCAAGCAGATACTTGGGGCAAAGGATGGGTCATTTACAACAAAGCAGAGGAAGAAGCGCTGTAGCTTTTGACAGATAACAGTTCCATAGTCTGGGTATGGGTCAGATAGGCAGAAAAGGCAAGCTTCTCACTTTACAAAGTTGTTTTCTGGTGGAAGTCATATTTTCTTGATCATGGCACGTGCTGAGCATCCCGCCTGCTGGAAGAACACAGCACCTTAGTGCATCCACCACACAGACATCACCTGACAGCTGCAGATCCTGCTGACCTGAAGCCACCAGCATGCCTCTGGAATGTGGGTGTTTCTGTAGCAGGACCTTTTACAGAAAAAAGTAGCAAGTGTTTTCTCATCTTTCTTAGGGAAGAAGACTGTTCCTTGTTAGAAGGTGTTATTGTAACAGTTGTGGTGTGTCTTGCAGATTTTGGTTCTTAGAACAACTGCATCTGTTCAGCTGGCACTGTGTAACTGCTCTGCCATTTTTCACCCTAGCTGAAGTTATTGGTCTGTGATAACTTCATTTTTAACGAAGTCTATTTTTGCTTCTATTCGTCCCTATCTGACATTTCTGTTGTTGTGTGTATTCTTATTTCTTATGCAAAGAAACAGAAAACATCATAGTATCTTGCAAGGAAAAAGAAATTGTCTGAGTAAAGTCCACAACAAATGTAAATGACATATATGTGCTGGGAGAGGATGTGGACATGTTAGGAATGCCATAAATTATCCATTTCTTCTATTTTGACCCAGGGTCTCCTGTGAGGTTTCAGTTATATCAGAGCACAAATGCTTAAGGATTTGAGGCACAGTTTTCAGCTTTCTCTCATTCATTGTAATGAGTGTCAGGATTCTTTCCCGCACTGATTTTAATTCACTGCACCAGCCTTGTGTCTGAATTATAGACCTGAACATCTGGCTTTCCAAGGCTTGGAGCTCCTAAACATGAGTGGAGGATGTTTGGAAAAGATTACTGTTCCAAATGTCTTTACACCGTATGAAGATAGACTGTCCTTGTATTATCCCACCTTCTAGTGATGTAATACAAGGAATGGAGCCAGCTGCAGGTGGAAATTCACTGCATAAAGTCAAAGAGGCAAGAAGCAGCTACTTTTCTTTTTTTTATAAGGGCCTGGGAAGTCATAGATGCTGAACAGAGAAGAGGCAAAGCCAGAATATGGGGTCACAAACACATGTCCTGGAGCAGGGCTTGTGCTGGAGTCCTGAGCCTTCCTGAGGACTGTCATCTTGAGCAGGGGGAGCATGAGAGTCTGGGAGGGACTATTCCTCAGATGTAGAGATTGACACCAAAAGCCAGAATGGGTATTTGTTCCATGTGGTGTGATGCTTTGCATGGCAGAGCTCCAGCTGCAAGTTAAGCCTCAGGGCACAATGGCACTTGTCAGATAAAAACTAAGAATAATTTTTTCCATGTTCAAAGTAGAGATTTCCACAGAAGACTTCCCTGTGATGTGAGGAAGAAACAGAACAATGCACTGTGGTAGCCCAGGAAGACTCTCTCAAAGAGGTGTGAGGGACACCTTGGCATTTGTGTCCAGCCACATTTGTCCTGGCCAATGCAGAGCCAGTGGACCACATCCACATACATGTTCACTAGTGTTCACCCTGCATTTGGATTCGAGTCCAAGGAAACAGGGTTTGACCTCTAACTGCTCCAAAGGGATTTCTTCATATTCTCCCATGCCTCTTACTCATGCCTTTTGTATTTAATATGGCCACACACCGAAAAAAAAGCTCTTTCAGTCACATAAATCTCCTCCCTCCTAGTCCTCTCCCTCCTTCTGGAGTGTGCTGGGCCACATATTTGGGTGAACTCTGTGGAAGGGTTTTCTGTGTTTGTTTTCTGACATTCTCTGAATATAAATCCATGGATTTGTAAAATGTGCTTTTTGAATATGCACACATGGTCCTGATACCATTGTTTTGGCCAGCTGCCCTTTTCCCATGACAACATTAGGGAGCTCTCCCTCTGTGCAATTCCACTTGAACTTTATTCACTACCCTATGTGTCAAAAGCAGGAATGTTCACTTCTGCGATGAAAGGAATGAGCTAAGACACAAGTCAGGGTAAGTACGTTGATCTGCAAGAGGACACACTCTTGTGTAATTTAGGGAGAGGACAAATGCTTCATTGACCTGTACTCTGATATCTGCTTATTTATCTGGATTAGATAAACAGCCAATGGCTATACCTCAGCCTCAGCAAACAGCAAGTTCTGTCAGCACTGCAAATACCATTTGTTGCTTTATTTTATGGGAAGGAAGAAAGGAAGGAAGGAAGGAAGATAACCTTTTTATTATTGCTTTCAAGGATGCCTCACTGCAAAGCCTGCTTTCCTCTGCCCTGGATGTTTGGAGCTCTTATACTCAGATTTTACCCTATGACAACATTCTGCCCTGGACAAGTTTTTGAGCATGTTGCACATTTAACGAGACTGACAGCAGTCAGCTCTAGGCTTAAAGACAGAAATAGGAGATCCTTATCTGAACTCCTATGAACTGGGTGGGGGAAAAGCATTTTGGTCCGGGTCATAGATGGGGCTTGCAACAAGTTCCACCTTGGTTTCTATGAGGCTAACTTAGTCCTAGCATAAAAAGAGAAAGACATTCTTTAACTACAGTTTTGGGAATTTTTCCTCTGTTGTTACCTCAGATGCTGCTATACTTAGGCCTTTATTCTATTAGTTGCAAAGAGTACAAAGCAAACCTGTCCTATGCAACCAATTTCTCTTATCATCAGTACCAGCCTGGCATGAGAAGGGTGTCTTCTTTTGAATATCTTGGCTCAGTTAATGTAGTTTATTTCACAGTTGGAAGACCTGGAAGCTAAAACTTAGCATGGGAGAAATTTAATTTCAAGCTTGAACATAAAATGTGTATCTGGTTCAAATTTGCAATTTGCTTTAACTTGTGCTCAGCACCACTGACTAGACTACTGAAAGGACTCTTTCTCTCGATATTCCCCTTACTTCTGCTTAGGATGAATGTGAGAGAATCATAAACGCAAATGTCTCACAAATGTTGAGATAAGTTGCACCTGGTCCCAAAGTTTTCAGAGTATTTTTCTCAAAGAATAAAAAACTTCCCTTCAACTTACATTTTGGAGGAGTTTGCACCCAATTTAGCTTGACTGACCTATTATCCTGGCCTGGTAGGGTTGAATTTCTCTACTGAGTTCTGCACAGTCTTTTTTCCAATCAGTACTTCATATGGGTTTTGTGTCCCAGCCAACAACCACAAACACCTTACCAGGATGTCTTCATGGACTTCAGGGACAGCTTACATTAAGCTACGACATGTGTTTCCATGTGCCTTCAATCAGGTGTTTTGGCAAAGCTGTGAAGAAATTTGGTTCTCTCTTACTAAAACCAAGAAATCCTGGATTGGATTTGAGTCACTTTTTGCTTCCTTCTTCCTGTGCTGAAATGTTTGAAAACTTATGGATGTCCTCCCAAGCAGCAGTAATATTTCATTCAGAAACCTTTGGTAACCTGCTGATTGATATACAGACACTGGCTAAAAAGAAGCCACACTTTTCCTGGACTCACTCCAATAGCTTTGATCTAGAAACTTAAGAAATTTGCAAATGTTTTGTAATAGGAAAGAGAAAGATATTTCACAGAACGTTTAGGAAATGTTGCCCAAAATGAACTGTTACACATTAAGGTGGAGAGGATATATGCAATAGTAGACACACAGCAAAGATCAGCAGAATAGCAATTGAAGAGGTAAATATACAGCACTTCTGCTTGGTATGCAGTGGCAAGAGCTGGTGGCTACCAAGTGACTGGTGGGCATAGATTTTCAGTACCAGTGCAGGCTGCACAGGTTTATTTTCACAGTTGAGTCTGTAATCCCTTGGTTGCTTGAGGTGATGGATGCAATTCTGAACATTTTCCCATCACAGGGTGTGCCTGAGTGTGCTTGTTGTGTCCTTGTGTGTGCACGGTACACACACATGTGTATGCATAGCCTACAGGGCACCAGGGCTCGCCTTGAAGCTGGGATTATCACTCTTCTCCGGTCTTTGAAAATAGGAGGGCACCACAATAGTTAATAGAGAAGTTATGGTCTGATGTGAGCTTTTTCCATCTCAAAACTGGTACAAAGACTACTTGAACTCATCTGTATGTATTGTCTTTCCCCCTCTGCCACAGCTTCTATTTTCTCTTTGTAACAATCCAAACAAAGAGTTTCATCCCCTCTCCTCCCACTTCAGCTTGCACAGTAACAGCTCTCTGGGCCTAATTGCTGGCTTTACTTCCTTCCTATCCTTGTCTCCTTCCTCTCCTCCCAGCTCAGTTTCTGGTTTAATTAATACCCCTACTACCAGATGTTTCCACTGTGCAAAAGGAACTTCTACATACCTGCACAGGAGGCCTGTCCTCTTGCAGCAGGGAAACCTGTTTGTCCAGGCAAGGTATTAACTACACTTAAATATGTATACAGCCATAGGATTTCAAACACGAGTATCTGCAAGCCATTCTGCAAGTTAGGTTTTTGTTCTTGTTCTGCTTTTTCTGACAATGTACTGTCAAAAAGACAGCAGAGAATCACCTTCAACCACACTTACTGTTCCATGCAGTGGTCTCCATTGGTCTGAGAGTTCCATCCATGGGGACCCTCTGAAAAGTGTGTGGTGACTGGAAAATGCATCCTTCCAGGAGATGAGGCTGTCCAACACCTGATCTGAGAATTGTATAATCATCTCCCTAATTTAAGGTAGATTTTAAACACCTCTCTATTCAGCATTAAGATGCTGCTTTCTCCTTAATGCCCACCTTCAGGCTGTTCACAGAACATCTAAAGCTGTTTATGTATACTTTTATTCTAGATTTGTTGCCTAGCTGGGGATGTTAGGTCTGGGACAGAGCCTGAGGTTGGTTTTTTTAATTACATCCCAATCTGCTGACTTTTCTGTGTGCCGTGCAGTTCCCCAGAGCTGTCTCATGGCTCCTGCAGGTTTTATTTACCTACACTTAGCTCATTTCTCTTTGGATGGATTTCTGTATTCCTGTATCCCACAAACCACTTACTGGTTGCGTACAGCAGGCTGGCACTTGGGCATGGCTGCAGTCCCCAGGGCAGGGAGTAAGCCAGCCAGCCAAAGGAGTTGTCCCCACTGACTACTCACAGGAGCCACAGGAACACTTCAAGGCTCACTGCGCTCCTTGTACCTCTCCTTTGCCAGGTGCCAGTCTGTCTCAGAGAGCCTGAAGAGTGGACCAAGCAGGTGGCTACACAAGGTGAAGAGAGAATTATACCTCCTAAAGTGAGCATAAGCTGACGTTGCCCCTAGTGTTAAGAACACAAAATTAAATTTCAATTTAAAAATAACAGCAATAATGTGGACAACGTAGCCCTGGGAGTGAGGCTGCTCTGCTGTATGCTGCCAGGCAAACAGCAGGGGGAAAGCACTGGGAAACTGGCCTAGGTTTTACCTTCTTGCTAAACTGACATGAGGTGGCAGTATTTCAAAATTCAACTGCAGCACCAGCACTGCTTAAGCTCACCACTTGTATCCTCCTACCTGGTAAAGATCATCCGTAACAATCTTCTGTAAGGGGTCATCTGCCTCCTGGTTTTTCTTAGGATTTATTTAATAAGCCTCTTTGTAGGAATAGTCTATAAAAATATCTGATTTTGGAGTCTTCCTTTAATGTAAATATATTTGCTATAATTTCAGGTGTAAGTTTATGGCAGTCTAGTAATGTAAGCTATTTTAACATGAGAAGGCCTATGCTGTTTTTCCTCATGTCAAATTTAGAGGGACTTAAGCTAAGATAAAGAAGGCTACTCCTACAGCACTACGATTGCTCAGTTGGACGGCTCCAGTACAATAAAACGTTGATATAATCGGCAACTTGTCTTGTGATGACAATTTTCTCATATCTGCACACTAGCACATTCTCAGAGAGATGCTGTAACACATTTGTCTTGAGCATCACCCTCGGTGCTCTGTGAGATAGCAGTGCATGGGGCATCACAATGGGAGATACATCAGGCAGCTCCGGTTCAAAGGGCCAATAGCTCTCGGTGGCCCCTTGGGGGCAGGCTGGCTTGGAGGGTGATTTTCAGGATGACTCGTAGGATCATTTATAGGGCAGTTCTTGTAATTGCAAGGTAGCATCTCTGTCAGTCTCTCCCTTTGTGACTGTACAGGAGGGACACCAGGGGCTGGCAGACCACGCCAGCACAGCCTGACAGCAGAGCCCTGCAGCAGGGGACAGGCTGTGTCACGGGGATGCTGAATGTGCAAGCTGTGCTCCCAGCCCCAGGGAGGTAAGAGGCTGGAGTCCACAGCACAGACTTCAACTGCTGGAACTCAAGCCTGTGTGTGCTCAGGGTTCAAAACTGGTCACCACACGTTACAGGATCAGGCTAGAGTCCTACTTATGGCACAGCTTGCAGTGAGCAGGAGCCTTAGGTGCTGAAGGACTGGCCCCCACCTTGTGATCCTTAATTTTAAAGACCCCAGCATCAGGGACATTTTCTTGAATTAATTTTCATTAACTTATTTTAGAGTAGAAATCTCCTGGTGAGGACATATATGCTGACTCTGCAGAAGTTCTTTGCTGGGTAACTTAAGTAAAGGAGGGGCAAAAAGTCAGAGTACTATAAAATCTCTTCTAAAATGGTTTAGGGTTGCAAATTTGAATCAAGTTGTGCTGGCTAAGGAGGCTGTTTGACTTGTAAATCAGTTTCTGTTTACAGCTGCTGGTGACAGATCCCATGCTATTAAAGATGATGTCATTTCATAGTGAAGTGTCTGTTTTTCCCATGGTAAAGATGGATCTGTCACCCCAGATCAGACTTTTGGTTCATCACATCTTGTTTTCTGCCTCCAGGGAGGGACAGTGGATAGTGCTGTAAAAAACAGCAGTTCACTGTCTCCTTTAAAATTCATATAACCTGTGAAACAAAGGTATTTGTCTCACCACCTGCACATGCTCAATTGATGCCCTAATGCATTAAGCTTCACTGCGCTTCTAGTGTCTTGCATCAAGTCAGGTCTTGCTGACAGTACAAAACATACTGAATTTGTATTAATTTCCATGGAGCTGCACCACCAAAGATTTAAGTGCCTGGTTCCCTACTGGTCTCCAGTGCATATGCAGGGCTCCCCAGGAAACAGCAGCTAGGAGATTTTTATTAGAAGCCTTTGTAAGAATCACTTCTTGCAAGGTCATGAGAGTTTTCTCATAAGCATGCTGGAAAACAGGTGAAAAACAAGAATAGCCACACATGATTTAGTCAATGGTTAATGAAACATATTTCATTGACTCAAAGAAAGCATGATATTAATGCCCTCACACAGTCCCCAAAGATTCAGAGGGAAAAGACTTTTTTTTTTTTAAATTCTTGTCCTTCAGACTTCAGAGACACTACAGTTACATCCACATCAAACCACTGCACTGAGAATTTGGGCCCTGGGAGTTCTGCTACTGTTAAAGTATTATTTGAATCTAACCCATGTTTCAATATACATTTAGGCTCACTGTTGCTCCTCTCTGTATTGAAACTAATGTTCCAGCTGGTTCTAACCCTGATTAGTTACTATCCCAGTCACAAAGTGACTTACACCTAGTGCTGCGCATAAAAGATACACAGAATGCCTTAAGTAACTTTGAAACAAAGCCCTTAGCCCCAGCAAAAGAGCAGAGAAAACCCAGACCACAACAAATTGTAAAACAGTATGCAAAAAAGAGAATAAGCAAATTCAAAAAAGGAAAATGGAAGTGGCACTTCAAGGCGAAATCCTTTCAATGAGACAGCTGATATCAATACTCCATGTCCTGTGGATGTAGCCAGTTGATAAGATTATGCACTGCTGAGAAATATCATTACTCTGGAAAAGAAATAAAGATTAATGCTCAGAAATGAGCAAAAGGCTGGAAGTCTCTGGTGACTGAAAAATGAAAAACAGCATCATTTAGACTTTGCTCGTTGTTGTTGTTAATTCTCCAGGGAGACCCGGGCTGTGCTTTGTAAGCTTTATTGCAACTGCATTGGCATTAATCATATGCCTGAAGGCAGCATGGCATGTTGCTTGGCAAATGATGTCGTGTGATGTGATGGGAAGGAAGAATTTCTTTAGATTCTTCCCCATTAATAATGTTTACCATGCACAGACTCGATTCTGATCTTGCACTGGTTTTATATAGTGATTTCACTGATTTATGCTGTCATGTAACAGGAAGCAAGGCCAAGATGTTGGATGATACAACCAGTCATCACTCATTTGAAAGCATTCTGTGCATTGCATTTTAATAATGCTAATGATTTTTGCTAATTGCAAACCTGAAAAAAAAATTGAGAAGAAATCAGAATGAAATAAAAATCTTTTTCCTGAAGAAAACAAACTTGCTTGTGTCACAGGAGAACAAGTCTTTATTCATTGTTTCCTGTGTTCATACTCTATGGTATCAGTTTACACCGTTATGAAAGAAGATTTAGATCCAAGAGATTTGTTAGAAAAAAGGAGGTATAATTAAATGCTGTGTGTCCCAGGTCATTCCCAACAGGAAATTTGGAGGCAGCTCTTCTGCTGTCCTAGAAAGGGGAGTTTGGCCAGGCAAGCATGGGCTGCACTGGGCCCTTGTCCTCAGTGCCAGAGAGCAGTCCTTGACCTCTTTGTTTACTAAACTGGATATGGCCCTGATGACCATAATTTAGGAACTCAGCTCTATCTAAACAGGAGTCACAGAGTTTTCTCTCCTGCCCCACTGTTGATGTCTTTACAAAACAATCTGGGAAGCCCATGGATAACACAGGACAAGACTGTATTTCAGTTCTGTAGAGGCAGGATGCTGTGGTACAAGCCCAGAGACAGCCTAATTAACTTGAAAATTTTTGATTATTCAAGGTTCATTAACATCAATTGAGTAATACTCTGCTATTGATTTTTTCTGGATGACAGCCACTGGCATCAGCCAGCAGTTCAACAGGTAGTGGCTAAAGGCTAAGTGGTGTTACTGCAATTCCTGCTCCCAACAGCTGGAGTGGGACTCCACTGCTTTTTGGCATTGTTGTCCACCAGCAATGATGGTGTTTTGGCAAACCTCACTCTGCTGAGGAGACTAGGGCTCTGGGGCCTGCATTGTGTGCAGATTCCAGAATTGTTCAGGTATTCATGTATTGACCTTAAGAAAATTCCCTACTCTTTGAGGGCAGACATAGTTCTAACTCACAACACAAAATTCCACTGGTGCTGCCAAGTGACAGAGCACAGTTCTCTGCTCTTAGATGTCTAACTGCCTTAAAAAATAATTTTCCAAGCAGTGGGATATGATGCCACCAGGGAAGAATAATCAAATGTTCTTAATGATTACCCAGGGAAGCTGTCATGAACCCTGCCCAAAGGACTAGGAGACAGAGCTGGACCCATTCTCATGGTCCCTGAGGAAAGCACAGCATCCCTTGACATGAAAGACCTAGGCAGAGAATAAGTTTTTTGATGAGACTGTTCAGAGCAGGGTGTCAAAATCCCCATTTTTTAGTATATCCAGATTTCCAGAGCATCAGGAGCCATGATCACGGGGCACCAGAGAATGTTGCTGTACTAAGCCCACTCCCAGCATACAAAACCATCTTTCCAGAATATGTAGTAGTGCTTTTGTGATTTTTTTCCAGCACCTCTCTTCAACACAAAATTAACAGCGCATGAAAATAAGATAATAAATTTGTGAAATCTGGAGTCCCCTTGGTCCTACAGTATGACCAAAGAAAACTTTGCTTCTGCACTTAGAGGGATGTTTCTATCATGTTTTAGGGAACCTTGAAGAAGTTAAAAGGCACACAGTGGTGACATCCTTCATGTCTCTCCATCAGATGTTGTGGTTACCAGGAGTTCAATAGTGCAGGACATTTTTAAAGATGCCAATCAGAGTGCTAGGTGTTCTATGCCTAAGAGGAGTGAATCTGGGCCCCTTGGCATTTTGTCCTCGTTTGTTGCTCTGCCAGACTTGGCACTCCTCTTTCAGCTTTCCCTCTCTTGGAGAGGACCATCCCTGGGCATGGCTGCCAGTAGTACATCCAGTGGGGAGACAGCAGCAGGAGCAGGACCAGAACAGCAAGGGGGAGAACCAGGCTGCTCCAGGCTGCGTCAGGGAAACCTTAGCAGGTTCGAGGAGGGGTGCAGGAGACAAAACCTCTAATTGCACCTAGATGTTCAATGGGAAAATGGGCTGAAGCAAAACAAAGGTTTGGAGTAATTTTTTCAACAAGTTCAGGTATTTTTTGCTATTCTGAACCAGAGTGATTGTGATGTGCAGATTAGAGCTCCATCAGTTTCTTCATACAGACAAAAAGGTATATGTATACAGCTTCAGTCTTATTAGAAAAAGGTGATTATTGGATTTTACTTGATTTTCTTTGTGCACTTGTTTGGGTTTTGTTTCGTTAGGTGTTTTTAGCTTATGGGTTATCTTTTAAAGATTTCCCCCATAAAACATGAGAACTGTGAACTTCCTCCTTGCAAGAAAGGAAAGCCCTGACTGATAGATTCACAGGACTGCAAGTGAATGAGTTTTAAGTGAAGGGAAAAAAACCCCCAAATATTATAAGATTCAGAACTAAATTATGAGCACTGAAAACTTTTGAACAAATATTTTTCTCTAGCTCAGTAAACAATAAACCTCTGCTTGTCTCATCCAAGTACTATCAGTAAGTACCTGGGAGTCATAAAGAATACAGCCTGCTCCTGTGAGTCAGGATGTCTGCTAGACACTTCTCAGGAACATTTACCTTGCAAGCTCTTTCTGAGGAAAGAGCATTGATTTCAATGTGCACATTGACATTGCTTTTGCTCTAACAGAACTTTATTGTTTGACACTTTGCTCACACAGCTTTTCTGCTTATATGCATTTGTCCTAACAGCAAGCTGCAGACGCAACAGAGGGGAGCAGCCTTCCCCTTTTTCAGCGCTCTCTGTGTATATACTGAGAATGAAACATAACATTCTTAATAAATAAATCATGCAGTGCAAGATATGTGGGGAGCAGGAACAAAGGAAGAAAAAGGCCTGACTCAGTTTGGCTGGCAAACTTCAGAGCATGCTGGCCTAATGTCTTTTATCATTGAATTCATACAGATTCATACAGCTGCTTCTCAACCCTTCATACACACGCAGGTTTGTATTTGTGGAGGTTGCAAAGAAAATCCTTTCAAGTGTAAACAGCACATAAACTCCTTGCTATCTAAGAATGTCTCTCAGAGGTGCAAGCTGCCTCTGTGCTCCCTGTTGGAATAACAGCTCTGAATATTAGCACTTACACACGGCCAGAAGTACTGCTATCTCTAGCAGGTGCGTGCTAGCTGTACCTCTCAGTTCTGATCCTATCACAAAGTGTCACATCTACTGGACCTGAAACATCCATAGGCCCTGTCTGAGGGGAAAAACCACTTGAGAAACAATGTAGGTACTTTCCTGGCTGTGCATTTGTTTTTCAGAAGTGCTGAGCATCCACAATGCAGGGAGCCTTCCCTTCTGGGCACCGCAAACTGAGCGTGCTCAGAAAGTTTTTGCTTCCACACGGATGGCAGCCAGATGCAGAATGTGCTGCAAGCCAGGGGACAGGCAGCAGCTGTGCCATGGCACGCTGCCCTGTCATTGCCAGTGTCACTGCCTAGAGCCCCTTGGAGCGAGCTCCAGCTGGAGCAGCAGGTTCTCAGCACCCCCAGGTGTCCTGGCAGCTCAGAGGGTGTGGGTGGCACTTGCTGGTAAAGCAGTGTCCGGGCATCATTTCAGAACAGGTCTTTCACAGAGACACTTTTGATATTTCCATGCCATGGAAATATCTTTCACCATGTGCAGCAGTCAAGCCTGAGAGTATGATTTTGGGAAAAGGATCAATATGATCTAAAAAGCAAGAAAACAAAACCTTTAAGACAGCTGATTGTTGTTCTGCTGATGTGCAATTTCATCAACTAGTGACAAAATAGTGTTCCACATTAAATGCGGATGGCTTGGAGAAGGTTATATTCTTATTGCCCCACAGAAACCAATAATAAAATTCCTGATCCTTTTTCTCTGCAGAGATTCTTTTGGGCTAGACCCAAAACTTTCCTACTGCTGGTTGTTGAAAATGAAGGTGTGACAGGTGTTTCTAGTGTTTTCTTGTGGGCTCTGCACTGATATCCAAGGTGTTTCTGTGTTCAGACTTCTCATGCTGTTGTTTCACAATTGTCCACCTGCTCCTGGTGGGTTAAACAATGTTCTTCCTATCATTCTTCCAAGTGTTTGGGATTTCTGATAAAAGAGGGAGCAGACATGTCCATTGCTGTTACAAGAATGGCATTTTTACATTTGCTGACATTTCCTTCTGTTTGCCAGTATCCCAGAGCCAAGTCAAACAGCCCCACCTCCTCTTGCCATTCTTGCTGCTGACAGCTCTTCCCAGTTCACCTTGTGGTCATGCATTTCCAGGCAGTGCTGTGCCTCAGCTTTGTGGGACAGTCTCACTCTCAGTCCCTGTTACAGGGGCCCCAAGCCAGGTTGTATGGCCCCTACACTCCCCTTTCTCATGGTGCCTGTGTCTGCCTACACTGAGACTTCACCCCTGCAGTAGAAGGAGCAGCCAGAGGAAGTTTGTAACACCACAGCCATGTTTTTCAAAACATGCCTCCCTAACCACTCAGCTGGAGAGAACAGGGTCCCTGGGTAGGACAGTGCAGGAAAGCTCATCTGACAGACTCTTCAGTGACATCTGCTTCTCCTTCCCTGCAACATCTGGGTCTCCAACCCTTTCTCCCATCACAGTGATGGAAGCAGGCTTCCCCACCACATATCAAAGTCTCTGCAGCATAACCTGGGGATTTGCACACTGGCTTCCAGTGACCCAGCTGGGTAAATCTGGAACATGCACTTCTGTTGGTATCCTGTAATGAAATGGTTTCACGGCCTCACCAAAATGGGTGTGTTGCACAGAGGGAAAACTCCCAAATACCCCAAATCTCCCAGCTTCCTTCACCATCCATCTGCTCTTTTTTTATTCTTTTTTTTTTTTCAAGAAATGAGAATGTTTGCTATAAATAAGAATGTAGCCTTTGAAGCTGAAGGTAAAAGAGTAATTTCCTATTGGATCCTATAAGAATTTTGCATAGGAGGAACAAAAAGGCACTATATAAGATGTGTAAATAGTTATATGACTGATTTATGTTGAAAACGTGCTTACTTGTAGCTACAGGAACTATAAAAGACAGTCTGAATTACTTTCCTATCTTTCATGAGAGGAGGTGTTTCACAACAAAAACAAAATATATATACTTGCTTTATTTCATTGTTCATTTTCTAGAGATGGAGGAAAGTGACATAAGACATAGTACAAAAGAATCAAACGTATGCAGATCTGGTGGCTGCTGAGAATTGTATTTTGTGCCACATGAAGGGTTATTTTCTTCAGGGCAGTATTTTTCTTTTTAAATTTTAAAAATATTGTACTGTAAGAAACATCTATAGAAAGGTGTATCTGCAAGGGCATTTAACCTCCATTGAAGCTCACAGAAATATCTGAGGACTGACAGTAGACTCTTGATCATGACCTGTTCTTCCTCCAGGTCTTTTTCTCCTGGCTTTCACCAAGTCCTCACAGTTAGGCCTAAATTTGACTCAGCTGAACTACAGACAGGTTATCTACAAAAGGAAACTAACCCTTCAGTAATGTTATTATACACCCATCACAGGATCAGGATAGATGGAGAGGGCTGAAGGAGCTCAGGCAATAAGGGCAAAGTGCAGAAATGGATGATGGATAAAGAGAACATGAGGCAGCAAGGCAAAATGCAAGAGCGAAATGAGTCCAGGAGAACCGCACTCCTTGGGCACCTGAGCATGTGCTGGGAACGCGTTGTAGTGATGGTCTTGCAGATCCAGTGACTGTGCCATGAGACAAATGGTGCTGAGAAGAGTCAGAAGTGATTGAGAGTCTCTGTGAATACTGTGCCAGGTCCAGAGGAGGGCACAGCAGCCAGTGTAGTTAAGGGAAAGGGGCTGTACTGCTGTAGAGCTGCACCAGCAACACAAGGTCCAGAGCATGTATTCCACAGGGTTTGATGAATGTGGGGTGGGAAAGAAAATACAGTCCCTGCAAAATGACACTGGGATATGCTGTAAAGAGAGGTTGTACAGATGCTTGTATGTGTAAAGATGAAGGAGTGGGGCAACACTGAGCTTTGCACTGAGAGCAGTGGAACACTGCTCACCTTGTGCCTTCCCACATCCCGCAGGTAGGACCTCCAGTACAGGGAGCACTGCAGAAGGGCAAGGCCACCTTGTTATGGATGCTCCTCTGTCTTAATTTCTCCTTCTCTGAAAAAGAGATCAAAAAATAAATAAAATTATGAATGAGAGGAAAGCCACTTAGAAGAAAACTTGGCCATTTGTGCAACAAGGATGGAGGTGAGTCATACCAGAGCACCAACACATTGTGTCAGCCTTTGGTGACACAGTGGCAAGACAGCCAAAGCAGGGTAAGGCAGGACAAGAAACTTCTATGAGAACTTGCAGCAGGAAAAGCTACAGCTGCTGGGAAACAAGGGTGCAGAGGTAACCCAGATCCAAATGATGAAGTCCTGGAGAAAAATCTGGAAATGAGAGAAGAAAGGAAAGGATAAATCCTAGAAATGGTCTGGAATACAGGTGTGTGTGCTATCACAAGGGCTGAGCCCCACAGCTGGCCCTGAGCTGCAGGTCTGGCGGGCAGTGCACGAGGGGTGTGAAAGTACCAGGAGGGAAGGTGGTGAGGAGGAGGCTTAGGGGTCCAGTGGTGGCCAGGCTGTCAGTTGGTATCAGCAAGAAGACGTCAAAAGTTAGTGTGAAACTAAGATGCTGGAGGGCTGGGTGTATTTACCTTTGGTTAAAATTTCAGGTGGCAGTTTTGGAGCTTCAGGCCAAATCCTGTTCCCCACTGAGGCCGCAGGCACAGATCCCTCTGACTTCACTGGCACCCAAGAGTTCACTGCAAGGGGCGAAAGCAGAGTGCTTGGCTGATGAAAAATGGAAGTGCTGAATAGTGCTGGAGGAGTGTCTCTCACCCTCCTTGCTGTTTTCCCCTCTGCCCTGGAGTTCCAGTTGGAGCTGCTCCTGGCTGAGTCAGTGCAAGGTGCTCTCTGGTGTCAGGCACCGGGAGTCACTGCTTGCTGTGTGACCTCAGCCTGCAGGGGAGGAAAGGGCAGTGGGGGAGAAGGAGCAAACGCAGCTTGAATATTAAGTCAAAGTGACGAATGTGCATTTGCTCTCAGGCAAAAGCCACAAGCCCCAGAGCCATCTCTAAGGCTTTCACTTGAGCAAACCACAAAAATCACTCAGAAAACTTTGGCAATGCTCTTACCTTAGGATTTGATGTTGTTAGCTCATGTTCAGTCATTTAGTCCATATGCTGCAAATGGTCAGCAGTGCCATGACTGTGGCATTTTGACAGGGCAGAACAGCATCTCTTCTCACTTACTTACAGGATCTAGTCATTAAAAGTCTGCCTTTTCTGCCCAAGCATCAGAAAAGGCTTTAAATGTTGATTAGTCCTGTCTAAAAAGACAGTATTGCTTTTCTATCTTTAATCTCAGGAAGAAAGGGAACAATTACGTGGTCCAAAGTCTTAAATAATAGCCTGTAACTCAGACTGCCTTCTCAGTGATTGCAGCTGGTGTCATGACCCTTGAGAAATAATCTCAAACATGTCTTTGACACCACTGGTCCACTTTGATGAGAAACAGTCTATCCATTTAATTTTTTACATCTCTTTCTACAATATTATTAATTTCTTGCCTTTTTTTTTCTTTTTCTTTTTTTTTTTTTTTTTTTTTTTTTTTTTTTAATTTAAAAGCATATCCGCTCTTCCAGATTCTTGAAAATTTAACAACACAAAGGCCAGAAGAAACCCTTGCCAAAATACTCTGGCATTAGGAAAAACTCACATCCACCATGGCAACTCCTTCCAGGGAGAGAGGAAGAAGGGCACCCTTCGCTGTTATGATGCTGGGCAGGGATTAAAATCAGGCATCCAATGCACCTAGTCATAATCAGACTTAGCAGAGGAGCTGGTTGAGATTCTGCAGGTGATCCAGTCATGGTAAAGTCACTGCTGCAGAAAGAGACTGTCTACAGAGCAGAAGCTTCATCAGAAGTAACTCAGCAACAGTGACTGCAGATAGTTGGTGCTTTGCACACCTTCCCCGCACATGAATCTGATTCCTGAGCAGTGATCTGCTTTCACATGCAAACACTGTTTATGGGAGAAGAGAAGAGTTTTTTGTCATTTAGAGCTGTGCCTGTTCAGTCCCTTGCTACTGTCCCTTGCTACACCCTAATTACTTTCTAGAGAGACTGTATTGCAGCCCTTTATTTTTAGTATTTTGAGCACTATAATTGTTTAGAGACATGATTACATCTGGTACCTTGGCCAGGAAATGCTGGATTTTTTCCTAATTTCCCTTGGATAAATCTGTGAGTCTTGATTTCATTGTTTATATGAATGAGATAATCAGTAAATGAGTACACGCATAAGGAATTTGTGTGCCTATGCAACTCTGTGTCTAAACAACCAAAACTTGTGTAACAACCATAAACAATCACTTAATCTAATGTTGCAAGTTTTCTTTCTGTCTCTCTGTTTCTGTATCAGTGTACTTTATGGATGCTGCATCTTTCCTGTCAGCCCTTCAAAGCCTGGGAATTGTGTCTCCTCCTATCCGCCAAAAAGCACCTACAGTGTTTTAGAACCTGGTGCCAATAAATAAATCAAATAACAGCTTGCACCAGAGATCTGGGACTCTCCACAATTGTTTTCATCTTTGAGTGAATGATGTGTGGTGGAGAAAGCTGCTGAGCTTGCAGCTGCAAAGACTGAATCCCTTTATTTACCCACTGAACAGCTACAACAAGGGTGATGGGAGAGCAAACTTCTCCCATTGCCCCATGCAGGCTGAGACAAACCTCTTCCAGCAACAACTCAGTCTCCCTGCTCTTGCTTTGATGTCATGCCAGCTGTGACAGTGGCTTTTTGTGATAGCAGCTTCTTATCACTGAAAACTGGGCACGAAAGGGTCTCGCTCCCAAAGGTCAGCAAACAGATGTGCATAAAAAGGAAACCCTACAAACGTTTGAGTAGTTCCTTATGCTTAATTGCACCCAAGGGCTGCACTGTTGGTGTCAGGCATGTGTTCCCTTTCCTATAGCAGCAGAAGAAGATTAAGTATGAGAGCATGTAGCACCCTGACTGAAACAGGGCAACAAGATTTATGTTCAGGCTGTGCTTATTAAGCAAAGAATAGTAGAATCATTAAGGCTGGAATAGATATTCAAGATTATCTAGCACAGCCATTATGCTTGTTTGCCATTAAACCACATCCACATGCCTTTGGAATAATTTCAGGGATGGTGATTCCACTGCTTCCCTGGACAGTCTGTTCCAATTCTTGACCATGTTTTCAGTGAAGGAATTTTTCCTAATACCCAGGCTAAACCTCCGTGATGCAACTTGAGACTATTTCCTCTTGTCCTACCATTTGTGACTTTGGAGAACAACCCCCACCTGGTTGCACCCTCCTTCCAGGAGCTATAGAGAGTATTAAGGTCCACGATGATTCTCCTTTTCTCCAGGCTAAACATCTACAGCTCCCTGCCACTCCTCATAGTTTGGCTTCTGATGACAAATCTGATCTTGCAACTCTCTACATCTTCAAAAGTGACAGATTCTCTGTTAAACTAACTCAACTTTCTACTGTGATTGAATATTTTTTTCATGTAATTCAGTCACAAGGCTGTTTTGAACATAGGAGACTGACATGGACTTTCTCTGTTTTGAATCTTGTAAAATAAAAACCAGGCCTGGCTCCCATACTGAGCCCTGGGGACACCACTGGTGACCAGCCACCAGGTGGATTTAAATTCACCACCACTTTCTGCACCTAGCCATTCAGCCAATTTTCTACCCAGCAACATGTGCAGCCTTTCAAGCCCTGAGCATCCAGTTTCTCCAGGAGAATGCTGGCCTGGATGCAGCAGCTGGCCTGGATGCACAATGGCCTGGATGTAACCACCGGCTCAGTAAATCCCACAGTCACTGTGGCTGTAGCCTGGAGATGCTGCCTGCATGGCTTGGGTGCATCCTTCACGTGTCCCCAAGGTGCCTGACCAGGACAGATCACAGCCAGGATATGGGGCTGGCTGTGCCTCTGCCTTGGCCCAGGACTTCTCTGCTCTGAAGGGCGTGAGCTGGTGTGTAAAGCCATTTCCATAATCTTCAGAGCATAGTTACTCTCAATGCTTAGCTCAGCTTGGAGATGCCTCCTTTGCCTGTAATGCTTTTGGAAAAGTAACCTTGCTAAATCAAATAGATCCCTGATCCAGCCTCTCAGCCCAGCACAGGATGTCCTTGTAAAGCTCAAGCAGCATTATGCCGCAATACCTCCAAGTGTATGTTTGAGTGTTTCACTGCACAGTGACAGACTGCACAGGGAGCTCAGATCTTTCCACCAGCCAGCACAGCAATAAAATCAAGGACAAGCAAACAGAAAAGGGGCTGAAAGAGAACCAAATTTTGTTGAATAAAAGCATTTCGCAAAGAAACCCAGAATTATTTCAGTAAATTAGATGAATGATCACACACCTATAAATAAAAAAGAAAATTGCAGGAGAGCTATTCTTTCCAGAAAGAATGAAATTTTCCTTTTTGCCCTCTGGTGATCAATGGTAAAGCCACAGCATATTTCATTAGGAATAGAAAAGCATGCCTGAAGACTTCCCGAGAGACAACAATAATCTTTAACAATTTGCACTGGAGCAGCAGAGAAGGTCACTTGCTCTCTATGCATGCTGGGAATAATGTGAGGGTAGGTCAGGTACAGGTCACAGATTTCTGTTTAAACAGATACAGGAGTCCCTGTACCCTGCAAAACTTATGGTGAAAAAGAGCCCAAATACTGTAGCTGTTATGCCATACCATAGGTTCCAGAGAGTAAGTACAAGTGTTGCCTTGCTTCCTTCAGCTCTACAGTCTTCACCCCAGAGCCTGCTTTTGTGGGTGCTGGGAATTTCCTCCATTTGAGCTGTACTCCAAACTCACCAACATCAATAGGATTTTGGGGTTAAATTCAATTTTGAATGAATGAACTTTTTATCACACACTGCTTCTGGTTCTCCCCTTCCAGAGAAATCAGTTTAAAATGCCAGAGAAATCAATAACCAAAGCTGAGTTAACAAAAGACTGAACTTTACAATTCTTATTGGATTTGCAGCCCTTCTGAGAAGACTGGATGTAGTTGTGCTGTATCTACTCCATATTAACACATCTCACAGGTACATATCATGCTATCTGACCATGGGACCATATGGACTCCACCTCCTCAGGCTTAACAAATTTGTTCACAGAAAAAGACATATTATGTGCAGGATTTTCCTTTTCTGAAGTATAACTCCATAAAAAGACAATTATCATTTTTCTAAAGCTTCTCTTTTGAATGATGCTTAATATTCTATTTTGCTAGTGAGGAAGGTAAATGTCACCAGTTTTGCTTCTGATGTCAAATCTGATATTGGAACTCTACATCTTCAAAAGTGACAGATTCTCTGTTAAACTAACTCAACTTTCTACTGTGATTGAATATTTTTTTCATGTAATTCAGTCACAAGGCTGTTTTAAGCATAGGAGACTAACATGGACTTTCTCTGTTTCGAATCTTGTAAGATAAATTTTGCTGCCACTATAGCCTCATACTTGTTGGTCATATTCTTATCCAATGTAGAGTCTGGGTTTGTATTTTTCCTTCCCCATATTTAAATGCACACCTTTTATTGTGAAGTGTTTTTTTTTTGTTTTTGTTTTTTGGGTTTTTTTTTGTTGTTGTTGTTTTTGTTTTTTTGTTGTGTTTTGTTTTTGTTTTTGTTTTGTTTTGTTTTTTTAATTTGTTTGGTTTTTTGGGGTTTTTTGGGGTTTTTTTTTGGTGAAAATTAGATGTCTTTCTTTAAGCAAGAATGGATAAAGAGGGTGGTGGACATTCATATGAGTGCTCTTGTTCACTTTGGCCCCCCAGTGAGGCTAAGGCCTGACAGAGTGAGGGTCCCTGCCCATGGGGCTCTGATTCCCTGCCTGGGGCTGATCTAGCTGGGCCATTGCAGTCAGCCTGCTGCTCCTCCTGTCTAGCTCCTGAGCACACACTCTGCTTATGGGACAACCCCAGACCTTCATACATTGAGGGTTTTTGGGGAATCATCTCCATTTACCTCTTAAAAAACACAAAGGAGCTGAAATTAGAATCAAATCCTTTAAGACATACAGAGCCCTCAATCTTCAACTTAAGGAAGTTCATTCTCAAGCCATTATTCGATTAAAATGTTATGGATCACATTCTCAAAGCCATGGAAATTTAGATTTTTAATAGCCCAGAGCAAACAATTTTCTGGTGAACCTCTCCCTACCTCCCAGCTGAAGACAGATTTGCTTCCAGTGAAATAACTAGAGGATTTTTATTTTGTTGATTTTGATGCCAAAAGCTTGTTACCAATGGTCTGTACTGGACAGCTGAAGGCCACGTCTGCAAGGATAAACAAGATCCCCCATAAAATGTTCGTCTCTCAGTGTGAGGGAACAAGGTATACTTGTAAGTGCAGCAGCTGGTACTTGGCATTTTTGCAGCTCTTTTTACAAGGAGTTGGTCAGCATTGAAGAGAATTGTCTAGGAGACACAGAGTAGCAGAGTTACTGGGCTGGCTCCATGTTCTTGGATGGGGGACAGAACAGGAACTCAACAAGCTCAACAGAGTTCCTGTCAAGTTTGTTTTCCAGTTTAATGGTGAATAAAGGTCTCCCATGCAAACTGTAAGAACTTGAGAACATGGGAACAGAAGTGGGGAAAAACAGAATACTTTTGGTACTTCAGGGACTAGCTGAAGCCCAAGAAATTTAGACTCATAAAGTCAATGTGTCTAGTACACTTTTTGTTTCTCTGCCAATCTACGTAAAGGGACATTTCAGGCCCCAAACTCTCTTTGGGTCCAATCAGGCAGCAGTAATTTACTTGCTGCTACTGCTGTCACTTTCATTTTGATGCTTGTTTAAATAAATTCCTTTAAAAAAGGGCAGTGATTAGTTACCCAAGCCTAAAATTTTAGTGCTTTTGCTTTATGACAAAATACTCAAATATCAAGCTCTGACCTGACTTGGCACTCCACGCAGTGATGCACTGAAGTACATGTGCTCATCTGTAGAACTAAAATCATTTATTAAAGAAGGGGTCCAGGCAACATGCTGTACTCTGGCAAGGTCAGGGAACTGTGATGAAAGGGAGCATCTTCCACTGGAGCTGACACAGCACTGTCCTTGCTCAGTGCTGCAAGAGGACACTGGCCAGAAGGTGCCGGAAGTACTGGAAGAAATAGTCTTTCCTGCTCCTATATTCTCTGAACATGTTTGTTATGGCCAGTTCCTGCAGGTACTGATGGTAATCACAGCCTTAGTATTTGCTAAGTGGCTTTAGTATTTGCTTTTCAGGTTGGTAATTTAAAATTAATACTATTTCCTTTAATTTATTGGTGCTGCTTTTCAGAACTGAGCACGCTGATGGGTTAGTTAGGACCATATTTTGAGGACAGCCTGGGCTGACCATTTGTCATCTCAGGTTGCTGTTATTAACTGGTATGTTTCCCCCACTGAAGTGGATCCAGGCACCTCACAGCTGTGTCAGTGTGCACTTTCAGAAAGCACCCAGCAAAATGAAATCTTGTTCCTCTCCAAGGGAGGCACTGGGATGAAGTGGTACAGGGTACACAACAGATGACAACTACAGGATTCCCACAGCCCACTTCCCCGTGGCTGATCACGCCACTCTCCATGCTCTTTGATGAGAGATGCTCCAGCTGGCATCCCTGGGCTATGACTGCACTCAGTTGTCTGCTCCTGCTGTGTTCACATACCTGTGTAGTTACCTGTGCTGGAGGAGGAGCGGAAGCCTCATGTGCCAACTCCTAAGCAAGATGCCTAACTATGGTGCCATCTTTCCACCCCTGAGCCTTGCCTCTGGACACTGATAGTCTCTGAAACCCAGGACTTAAAGTCCTATGTACAAAACGATGCAATCCATGCGCTATGAACAGAACAGACAGGATGATTAATCAGTGGATGAACTGCACTCATGGTAACACATCATACATAAAGGGCAAAAAGAGAAACCTGTCAGACATAAAAGAAAATACTTCCCAAGTGACTTTTATTAACTGAAAGTGCCAACAAGCTTTTAAACAGTCACCTCACTCTAATGCCTTTCCCGCAGCCTTTCATGCTGGCTGACATTGTCCTGGACACATCCCTTAGGTGTCTTGTCATACCATAAGGACTCTGGAATTAGGTTATTCAGGATGTTCCCAATTATCTCTGTTACTCTTTACCATTATAGCAGCTCTGGGAGCTCTACAAAAATAGAACCAGGAGAAAAAAATAATTGGGAGCAAATTAACAATGGAAGATGCAGCTTTGTCCTTCAATGCAACCAACTAAAGATTTCCTTTTTATCTGTGCATTTTGATTTGCTTGCATTTATCTTGATCACCTATCTAAACAGTAGATGCAGACAACAAACAGGAAAGCTTTTTTTCTTTAAGGTACACAATGCCTTCAAGTCTGCTTTGGCTACTTTTCTCATTTAATACATGTCTCATGTTATTGGAGATGACCTTCTATTTTCTGTGCTACAGGAGGTTTAAAATCTAGGCCTGAATGTGGGATCCTTCTCTGTTATAAATGCTCCTGGATATGCCACCATGTAAATTTTGTTAAGTTTGTGAGTTTATGTAAGGTTTGTCTTTGCCTGTCTGGTTTGGGCAGTGCATATGGTTTATGTCAGCACTTGTAAGGTTATCACAAAGGTTATCTTAGCTAAATTATGGCCCTTTGTTTATCCATGTGGTTAGTTATGGTGCAAACAGCTGCACTGTCAGTAAAATCTTTCTGCTGCCCTCAACGCTGACCCGGAGGTACCAGACTCCGAGAGGTTACATGACTTCATATGAAAGTTGCTTTGAAGGGGCTGTGAATTAAAGCTGACACTCTACCTGAAATACCTGCCCCCAAATTAGCTGTGAAAAATCAGGTAACCAGCAGAAGATGCCAGTATGTCTTTGTCTAGCAGCTCACTGTGGTCAGTGAAGCTTCCCCTTGCCCTGGGAATTCATGCATAAAGTGTCCTAAAAATAAGAAAAACTGCAGTTGCAAGGGAATATCTGGAAGTACTTCAGGAAGGTGGAGAGAAAAAGCCATTCTGTGACATTTGAACATGGTCTGGGCCTATTGATAGTTGGGGACTTCCTGCTGCTCCAGCGGTCCAGAAATCATGATGCAGGGCTTTTTTTCCTGTTGCCATGAAATACCTGCCATCTCTCCCTTCTGATTTCCCTCTCTGTCCACACTTGGGTGTGAAATAGCAAAGTTCATGTTTGCCAATCAACGCATTCAACAGTCTCTTTCTTTACATGCATTCTGTCAAAGATGGGAGACTTATGATCCACTTGAGGCAGAATTTTTTTTGTTCTTGCTTCTTAAATTATCCTAAAATCAACCGCTAGGTGAATCATCAGCTCCTTTTTCTCTGGCCCATTGCACATCACCCTGCATTTTGCAGGGAGAATTCAGTTTCAAATTCAGAATTTCTGGTTTGGACTCACTGTTTCAGTCTACTTGTGAGGCTTTGTTGTGATCTGGACTGTGCCAGTGGGCCTCAAGCAATAAAATCAGTGAAGTAAAGTGGTGCTAATCTGCTGTGCCTCCCAAATATGTCTCTCTTGAGTCTGTGAGCGTGTGCCTGTGTGTATGTCTGCCTAAACAAGTGCATGTATGTGTGTAATCTAGCCGAAAAGAGGATCTAATTAGAGCTAACCAAATACTGGAAGTAATTTTTCTTTGAATAAATTATTCAATGCATTTTGTCTTTGTTCATCTCATAAATAATTCAGCTAATAGTATTTGAATGGTGCTAGAGCTCGTAGGCTGCTGCAGAAATGATCAGTCAGATAGCATATTCAGTAAGGAAGAACAACATTCGTTAAATAATGTATTTGGCAAATAATATTCATCCAGGCCTGGTTTTAATCGATGTAATGAGAAAGGCAGACAGCGCATGGCACTTGTGGATGACTTGGCAAGTGCTTGGGGAGCTGATCCTTTCAGCTCTGCCTCCTTCTCCCCCAGTACAAATAGAAGTACAGAGTTTCCTGCTGGTACCCATGTAAGTGCCCCAGCTGGGCACCCCCACTGGCATCCACGTTCCCAGAGCCAGAGGCAGATGTCCAGGTCTCAGAACGGTGTGCTGGGCTACCTAAGTGGCCTGTTGGCTAGCAAACTTCTTGCCAACTCCTCACTTACTTTCTTGTGTGTACATAGTTTTGGGTGTTGGGCAGAAGCTCTACCAGTGCAGAATGCCAACACTTCCCACTACTTT
The DNA here is from genome assembly GCF_017590055.1 of Onychostruthus taczanowskii. NCBI lineage: Eukaryota > Metazoa > Chordata > Aves > Passeriformes > Passeridae > Onychostruthus > Onychostruthus taczanowskii. Next base: position 364,777 of record NW_024499162.1, on the reverse strand, counting down.
GCACTGAGTTATGTGTCAGCAAGGGCCATTGTCTTGAACCAGCATAAATGGAAGGAAAAATTTTTAAAAAGAAACAGCCCACCCTTTTTTACTAGACAGGAAGGCTGCAGACTTACAAATAATGTATTGGAAAAGGAGGAGTATCTTATTTGCTGGAGGAGCTGATTTCAGGGACATGAATGAATACAGTTTGGGGGTAATTTTATGCCAGATATTATGAAGGCATGTTACATATTTCCTAATTTTTAAGTTGGATTTTTTGGTTTCCTTCCACCATCCTCGCTTTTATCTTTTTTTGAAAATAAACCCCAAAGAAACCCAAACTCTTCCTTTCCACATGACATTTCTTTTTGTGCAGCCTTTCATCTGTTTTTCTTGGAACTGTTGATCTAAGCCTTTGAAAAAATTAGATGTCACTGGCTGTGTGAAACTTCTTCCTTCTTTTCAAAGACAAACATCAAGGATATCTTCACATCTGCTTTATTTAACAGTACCCAGGGCCACACTATCCAAATTAGATTTTTATTGTATTTTTATGGTACTATTATTAATAGAAAAATATAAATAACCTAAAAGATCAATGCAGAGTGCCAGACACTTTACATAGTTGCTTATTTCTGAAATACTCCCATTGGCAGGGACCTTTTGCAGGCTCAGGTACTACTTATTGTGGCAGGATCTGTCACATTCTTTCCAACCATTGCACACACATATAAATGCATTCTTACATTCCCATGACAGCTCAGCAGGCTGACAATATTTGAAATTATTTTGACTTTATTTACAAAGAAAGTTAAGAGTGGGAATTTTCAAGGCTAGGCCTTTTCTGTGTTTAGTGCTACAGCAGAAGGAACATGAACAGCGAACAGATGCTTAAGTAGAGAAGTCAACTAAATAAAACAGGTTGTCCAGAGAAGCTGTGGATCCTTCATATGTGGAAGTGTTCAAGGCCAGGTTCGATGGAGCTCTGAGCAACCTGGTCTAGTGGTGCCCATGTCCCCACAGCAGCAGGGGTGGGAGCCAGACGACGTTCAAGGCCCATTCCTTTCCTTTCTATTCCTTTTGAAATGGAAAGGTCCATTTCAACCCCAGCCACTCTATGATTCCATGATAAAAACTATGCACTGATTTCTCAGTCAGATTTTTCTTCAGCAAAACTGAAGAGGTTTTGCTGTATTTTTCTATTTCCATCTGCAGGGGAGATGTTGTTCCCTCACAGTGACGCCAGTTTGGCTCAAGGCTTTTTAGCAGTGTGAGCCAGGGTGGATTCTGCCATTCCTGGTGGTGAGCCCTGCAGGCCACCAGTGCCAATGCTGCTGATCAACCTCAGCCAAACTGGTTTTAGTCCGAAGTCATCGTAGTTACTCATGACAAAAGTTTGTAGAAATTTAGTTTTGCAGCTAAAATTAGTTTGTAATCAATTTTATGCATCATTAATCACTCATGTTAATAAGCCCCTCCAGTCATGTTTAAATCAAGCTGTAAGACCTGAACCAGCACAACAAAAGCTCCATAATATCAGTCTGAGTTATCCCCCCAGAGTGACTAATTATGTTAATTAATTCAAAGCCTGATTAAACAAAATTATGCTGAAACAGAATGATCTCCATGAGTCTTCAGAAATGTTTCTTTTATAAATAAGGAATGAGTCATTTACTGATGTGGAAATTTGGGGTTTGTATATGTGTTTTGTTTTGGTTTTTAATTTACTCTAAAATGTGCCTATTTCATTTCTGAATTCATAACAAAGCCCTGTGGCCTCAGGGCTTGCCTGTCATGTGTTGTGGTAATGTGTGACTTGTTCCTGAAAGAGCACTTGGCTGCCCCAGCCTTTCCTCACAGGAGTGACTGAGCAGAAATTTCTGAAAACAGGGAGCACCAGAGATGACTCTAAGCAAAACCCCCAAGCCTGAAATTCCCTGCTATTTCAGAAACATTGGCTAAGGCATCTTGACCACTGAGGCTTGGTCATCCAAGCTTAAAAATAAACACCCTTGTCTACCAGGAATCCACCGAACCATTTTTAACTCACTGCAGTGAAAATTAAGCAACTTGATGTTTGGATGTTGCCAAGGAGCTCTGTGAGCCTCTCCCAGCCCAGGCTAGTGCAGCTTGCCATGGCACCACTGGCATCACTGCTGCTGCAGTGGGATTTGCCACTCCGTGATCCAGCCTGTGGGGAAGCAATGCTCTGTTAATTGCTGTAATCAACTGTTATTACAAAATAATAAAATTCTCTGCTGGGCAGGCTATATGCCCTACCTTGCCCACATCCCAGGAACCCATGTCAGCCCCAGCAATGCTGGGCTCCAGTTGCCCACAGCCCTGTTCTCCCTGGCCAGGGCCCTGGGAGGTGCCCCATGCCCATGGCTGAGGCTGCCCTGCTGTGTCTGGCTGGCCTGCTCCTGTCCATGCCCTGTGTGCCAAGCTCTCTCCTAATGGACACCCATGGGGAGCTCCCCTGTCTTCTCAGCACCTTCAGAGCCCTAAGAGGAAAACACTCCTCATTTGAGCATCTCCTGGCTGCACAGGTGTGCCATTGACAGCCTTATATCAGTGACTGAGGAGGTTTTATTCCCTTCAGCAAGGGTGACAAGTTTGTTCTAGCCCATGGGTAATTGGGCGTTAGCAGGGGGTGTGACCAAAATTGACAGACTGGTGCTTGGAGCTAGAATTAACTACTGCAGAAAGTCAAGGTTCAGCTGAGAGAAATGAAAGTGCTGAGGAGAAAAATGAAAATACTGAGCTGCAGTGTAAAATTATTCAACATCAAATGATTAAAAACCAGCAAGCCATATTGTAACTAAATAACAGAAATAATTGAATGTTAGTAATCAGTCTGATTATGATTTATATCCTCTGTAGTCCTCTGAACAGCATATTATTCTTTTTACTCATGATTCTCTGTGTCTGAACATTATAAACTCCAGAAGATGTGAAAAGACCTCAAATGCTGGATCAGAGGTGAGGTGAAAAACATGTATAGAAGCATTCTCTTCTCTTCTCTCTGGTTTACAACAAGTGGAAAAACAAGGAGAGACACTTCAAGAAATAGTAGATGAGAGGCATGAAATTCAGGAAGTTGCTTATAGTAGTGAAAGATATCAGGAAAAAAAAGATCATTAAAACCAAACCAGTTTGCTCATAGGGAAAGAAGAGAACATCTGGTGATGGGATATGTTATTAGTTGGGATAAGGAAATCATATGTGATGAGAAAACATGGATGTGTTGGATACACATTTCTGTTTTGCAGTTGGAAGCAAATAATTTATATCCTTGTTTTAAATGAGAAAATAGTTTCCATTAGTAAGCAGAGTGACTGTTGAAAAACTTCTAAGAGAGAAAAAAAAAAAATTATATTCATACCTTCAGGGAAGGTACAGGCCAGGACTGTAAAGGACCTAGCTGCAGGGGTCACAGGGCCCATTGGTACCAATGCTGAGCAATTTCCAGTACCTGGAAGTCCCCTGTGAAACAAAGCAAAGGCTACCTTTATGTCAGTAGCCCCAAAAAGAGGAATGGATGAGTTGTGTTCCTCAGTGCTGCTTAGCCTGACATTTGGCTGGAGTGAAAGAATGGAAAAGCTGATATGTGATTCAGGTGATAAGGACAGAGAAAGCAGGGGAGTATAATTCATACCTCTTAACATGTGGGAGACCCAAACAGAAAAGTGTATATTTTTAGTGTCCATGATTTAAAATTAATCTTTTAAAAATTGGAGTGTGGAGAAAGCAGCTAGAAACTGTATTACAGGCTGGAGGAAATGCCTTGCAGGAAGAAACTCAGAGGTTAGCTTGTCAGAAAAGAGATGGAATAGTGCGTGAATTAAAATTTATAAGTAAATTCACAGGGCTAAAATGGCAGACCCTAAAGGCTTACTTATCCTGGCAGTTCAAGAGAAAATGAGAAGCAATGTCTGGGAATCAAAGCCAGAGCAATGCATCTGACAGAAGGCTCACGTTTTTAACAGAGAGGATGACTGACAAATGTGATGGGTTCTCCATGTTTTGATGGCTCCAGATCAAGGCTGAACTGTCTTTTAAATATGCAAGCTCTTGGGTTCAGTACAGGGAAAAGTGGTTAAAATGAAATCACCTGTGATATGTACACAAGGTGTCAGACTAAATGGTCTATATGATAGTCCCTTCTGGCCTTAATTTGTACGCCGTGCAAACCTGAGGGATAAATATGGTCTTGTATAGGTTTTATAGATAGACATATTTATATTTTTCTTTTTTATTTCCTGTGCAAATAAAGGCAGCGGGGGCATGCAGTGCTCTCAGCCAGCTGGGTGAGCCCTGGAGGCAGGAGGGTGTGTGCCCTGCTCACTGTGACCCATCACACACGCAGCCCATGCCCAGGGGGTCGAGCTCTTGCAGGCACAGGAGGCCTGACTCTGCATATAAGCTGCCCTAAACAGTCTTCAGGGACTAATTCAAGGATAAAACACTGAATCCACCCCATAATCCCTGTGGGTCTCCTGGGAAGGAAGGGCAGCTAGGGACAGGTTTCAGTTTGATTAAACTGTCATAGCAGACCCTTTCATCCCCAAGTAGCTCCTTGTTCATTGCAACTTCTTGTCTGGATAAGAAATGGTTTAAAGATGCCCTACAAGTTGCACTGCACCATAAGAATCTGCCCCAATATCAAACCCAAAGCATCTCAAACACATTGATGCCTGGTCTTTTGACAGTAGAAAAAGGAGAATAAGAAGGAACAATGACTCTCACACATGCATCTAGTACCAGGCAGGGGGAGAGCGGGTGATGGTGAAGGACAGTGCAGACCCAGTGGGTCACATTCTGACTCAGGCATTTTGAGGTCTGGAAGAAACTGCAGAAGGCACAAGTATCCAGCGCCCTGGATATCACAGTCACTCAGGCGTGCAGGTAAGAGTAAAGCTCAGTGTCCTGTTCTTACAACACATAGTGAGTTGTCAAGGTTTGTCTGCTCCCACTTGAGAGACTAAAAAGAAATGCTTTACCAGCCTTTTGAGACATTCTGCACTGTCAAAAAAGAAAAAAGTTTCACTGCAAACTTGTATGCTCTCGGTTGCACAGCTCTGTGAAGTACTTTGCATGGTAAAAAGTGCCTGAGAGTGAAGATTATGCAAAATGAATATGTGAGCAGAGGTGACAAATTCCTCCATTCGACAGTTGGTAAAAGAGGTTAATTGCAAAAAGATTTTATGTATGTTAAGCAAAGTGCTCTGTCCTTTGCAGTTTGCTGTTGCTACTGCTGTTAAAGTACTGCAATTTTTTCAGTTGTAATCCCATGCTCTTGGTTTGGTCTCTCTCTGTTTTTTGCTCCCATGTGAAATATTTTCTTCGGCCTGAATTCTTTGCATTTTTGAATCTCTTTAGTATCACTTTACAAGCAACATTCAGACGTTCTTTTCGGTACAGTGTTACAAATGTTGTTTATTACCATTCTACTGTGCTAGATACTGTACAAAAACATGTTGAACTACTAGAGATGTTCTCATAGAATTCTAGGAATATTCGCTTTCTAAACCATATTCCAACTACAGTCTTGCTAGAGGCAAGATGCAGATTTTATGGACAGAAGTAATCTTCTCGCAGCCTTTTTTTCTTAATCATCCCCCAGCTCTACTCTGTTTCACACCTCTTGCAGCCATTTACACCTGACTGAAGAGAAAGTGAAGTGAGTGTAAAATGCCACCCACTTTGCATGGGTGGAAATTACTGCATATAAATGGGGAAGGCAGTGAAGGAATCAGGCAACAGGGAGGGAGGTATCAGCCGTGCGTAGTTAACCTAAAGACCTTCGCACGGACGTGTGCAGATGTGAAAGTGCTAGCAAAGGCTTCTGGAGAAACAGTTGTTGAGACGGCAGGACTCGATCTGTGCTCATGCAATTATGACCTGTCCCATTTCACCTCTGTGGTACTAATTCTTTACTGGTTTAATGAATTCTCAGCCTGCAGTGGACAACTATGATTTTATTAGAATTTTACAGTCTTCTTTTTTTTTTTTTTTTTTTTTTCTTTTTTTTTTTCTTTTTTTTTCCCAGCAGTTTTGATTCTGAGTATGAAAATTATGTTTGTGGTACACTTTCAAGTTCTGCACCTTGGAAAGTTCCTCAGCCTTGATCCAAAGATACAAACTGACATGCTTGCTTGCTGGTAATATAATCAATGATTCTTGCTCTTTAGAACAAATTCTTCTTTTACTTCACATTGTGATGTTTGCAGTTTTCCAGATTCCAGCAATCAGGTTTTGTTAGGTTTTTGTTGGCTTCACATAAGAATTATCCCGACTTCAGTCTGAGGTGTTATTGTAGCCTAAACCTGCTGTAATTCAGTAGTAAATCATGCCTGTGGAGCAAGAAGGGATGTGTCTATCACACTAATATTGTTTTCTTCTGTCAGTCATATGCCACTTTAATGGTCCCTTCACATGTTGTTTAGATATGGCCATTTTTTTACAGCATACCACTGCTAATGCTAGAGGAAAGAATAAGACAGTGCACCCATTTTATAACTTGTTTAATTCCTCATTGAAGAGCTTGACGTAATTGGGAATGACTGCAGGTCTGTTGTTATAATTAGAATTTGTTCTCTAGCCTTAGGCTTTTCCCCTTTAGGGGGGTTGATTGGAGTCCTGGGAGGCCTCACTTCTCAGCATGCTATTTCCTGAAGCCTCTTTCATCCCTGCTGCTAAGTGTACACTGAGTGACTTGGAGGGCAAAGCACGAAGCTTTGCAGGGTCTGCAGAAGGAGAGCAAATACGTGATTTGTGCGGAGGCAGAGATAGACCAAACCAAGCTTTCTATAGGCAGTGAAGCTGCCAGCATTTTCTGCCACAAAGTGGCATATCATCTTCTGATGTACATTGTGGCAAACCTCTGGGCAAATATGATGGGAACAAGAGAGGGAGGCGAGGAAAACAGAAGATATTACAAGGAAGACACAGCTTTCAGATGTCTGCAGGGAGAGCTTTCAGTGTATGCAGAGAATTTCTCAGACTCATTTTTTAGGGTTGGCCAGAGCAAATCCATTGGGTCAGAATGCTGCCAGAATTACCATCAGCATGTCATGGTCAGCTGCACCTGGACTGTGGGAGAGGAGAGGGGGGAGAAGGCTGGAGTGTAGACCTGATACCATCTCTTGAGCACATTAGCAGGAGTTTTGCTGCTGCAAGTCATCCAGTTAGTCACCTCTTATAGGAACAGGCTTTTTGCACTGCACTTGAACTTGATAAACCATCTTTTAATAGAGTTTTGTTTTGGGCTGGGAGACACTGAGGCGAATTCTCAGCTGCTGCAAATTAGCACCGCTGCATGGTCTTCTGTTACACCAGCTGTGGGCTAGGCCCTTGTCAGAGTTTATTTACAGAAACGGGCATGATCTTTGAGAGCAGCCACATTGCTGGGATAGGCAGAAGAGTAACAAAAGATGTGCCAGTTATTGTACTACAGCCTCTCTTCCCTGCTGAAGTACACACAGGTGGTGCAGGTGTCCATCTCTGAATTGCCAGCTACCTCTGCATGCTGTGGTCAGAATCACACAGCTGCAAGCCCCCTTTGTCCCAGGGACATCAATGAGTGCAAATGTTGTCACCTGTGCATGCAGCAAGCCCCCCACAGTGTGGCATGCATGCCCAGGTGCTTGCAACACAGGCTTATGCACATGCACCTCCAGATTCCTATACCCACTCAACCTGGATCTAGAAAGCCTTTTGGCTCCACAGAAGTATAGTTCCTCTGAAATTAGAGAGCAGATGCAATTACAATGGGCCCTCTAGGATATCTCAATCCAACCCAAAATTTCTTCAGGCTTTTCAAAATATTTTGTGGCTGAATACCTCACCCTTTCTCTGCTTCTCTCTTTTCCTTCTTTCACAAACACAGGCAGAATTTTTTGGCAACTATAAAAATCCCTCCACCCAGCCCCAGGAAATCTAGACTCTGTGGAGTTGGAATATGCCTTATTGATCTGTCAAGGCATTATATCTGACCATTCGATTCACATATACTCTTCTGAGATTAGCTAAATCGCTCTGTTAATAGGCAATTTCACAGACCCAGGTGTCCAAAGATAACCGGAAAAGTTCAGAAACCAGAGTTTAGCTAACTGATCTGTGACTGCTGAGAGCTTGTAAAGCTTTTAAAATGGGCTGTGAGTGAAAGCAATTGATGAGGAGCTGAGGCAGCCCAGGTCTCTCAGGATATAATCCTTACACCTCTTTACCGTTGATTATGTGTCACTCACTGCAGTAACCTGGTATTATTTGCTTGGCCTTTGTTCTTTGACCAAAGGCAGGAGGTAAGTCCATCACCAACTGTCCTGTACTTCCATGTGAAATTGCTGGATAAAGATGCATGAGGAGCTGCAGGGCTGAGCAAAACAACTTCACTTCCTGTGGTGAAGCCTGCAGGCTGAATTTCAGGGAATGACTGACATTTCCAGCAGCTCTCTGAGATCTCTGGGGATCCCTGGAAGTAAAAGCGTGCTGAGCCATATGCCTCTCCAGGAAGTGGCCCAGGTCATGGTCTGTTAAAGAGAGAACCATTGTCCATTGTGATTACCTACACTCTCAGCTGCACTTTGGAAACTGGCAGGAGTGGAAATGTCAGCCATGAGTGCTGATGGGGAAACAGATGCCTCTCCCCGTTTAAATATAAGTTCATGGTCCCTGTGGGAGAACAATACAAGAATCTCTCAGCAACGCTTGCATCCAGAGATGGACCTTGAACTAGGATCTTAGCAGGACCTCCTGAGGATGGTGAGGAACAGCTGAAAGCTCAGCCAGCCTCAGGGTTAGGCACTCCATTAACTCCCCCAGGCCAGGATCACTGACTGTATGGTGCTGGCAAGCTGTGCCTGTGCAACAGTGGAAAGGTGTGCCCACAGCTGTGTATGAGCTACCTGGGAGTCACAGCAAGGCAGAGCTCAGTGATAGCCAAGTATCAATGAGGTTCTGCATTGGTTTTGCAGCTGGCTTGGAGCCTTGTTGCCAGGCATGGGAGTGCCTGAGCTACCTAATTTCACTCTGATGACGTTTGGGTTTTGCCTTTTTTTTCTTTTATATGTTCTCTGTTCAAATATTCTTCACACGTATATTTGTAACACCTATTGTATTAGTAGCTAGTTTTCCCAGTACTTTTCCATGGCCTTTCTTTAAGCAGAAAAACAAAACACATTCCAGAGCTCCAAGCCATGGGAAGTACAAGGCCCCATACTATCTTGGTTCTTCCTGGGAACCAAGGCCGAGAACAACTCCTGGAGATACATTCTCATGGACAAAGTACAGCTCATGCTGAATGACGGATCCAGAGAAGGACCTTGACCTGGAGGGGAATTGCATCACCACTTGTTCTCCTAATCGGTGCCTTTTGTCAATGTTAATTTCCTAAAACCTATGAAAATTAACTCACCCCTGGGGGTGGTGGGCTTTTGTGGACATCTTTCCATAACTGTCTCTGAAGGCCTTCAAATAAAGATCTCCTTTCATATTACCTCCTTACTAAAATTATCTTGAGTTTCATTTCCAGGTTGGGAAAAAGGCAACAGCTCCAGCTGAGGATGCGTGTACAAAATACAGTGATGCCTTTTGGACACACCCCACTACATGGCTGGGTGCTGCAGTGCCCATGACGCATATTTCTCCACTGGGGTCAAATAGGAGGCAAATGCCCTTGATTACATCATAGATTGATAGATCCAAAGAATTTGTCAAGCCCAAACTGAAGTCCAGGATTGTATAGCTCCATCTGCCCTTTTATTCTCCAGAGAATCTGTTTGCCTCTAACTCATTGACTCTGAAAATCTTCCAAAACATATTTTTTGGCACTGCTTGGATTTTCCCACCAGGTCATTATCTTTTCATAAGAATAAAGGGAGGCACAAAACTCCCTAATTCCTTGGCAAATAAACAGACCCCCGTCAGACATGTACTCTTTCTAAGGCCAGAAAGAAAGACAAAAAAAAAAAAAAGCTGTTTAAGAATTTTTTTTTCATCAACTTACAGGACTATTTGTCCCCCAGGTCTCCTTTCCTCATCAGCAGAAGCTCAGAATAGTGGCTAAAGCAAAGGAAAAGGTTGTCTAAGTGGGAGGATGGTCTTTACATTGTTCTGTCTTGTGCATCTTGCTCATGCTCCTGGGGTCAAGCTGACCTTTGCAATTGCCTCTTTAGGTCAGATGGGGAGGTACTACTGGACACTGGGTTTTTCCCTTTACTCTTTGTAATGTGAGGCCTGGCCAATTTCTAAAGCTCAGCTGGGAGTTTTACAGCAGGCACTGAGGACACTGGGGCTGCCTGTGATTGCTACTGCTCTCTTCCTGTGGCACACAAAAGCTGTGGCTTTTGTTCTCTGCTGTTGGTCTCAAGCCTGTTACAGAGCCCTGGGGAGCATTTTGTGGCCACAGGCTGTGGGGTGGATGCTCTGGAAACCTGTCAGAACTAACCATCTTCCTCTGGTTGTGGTAGACTGAGCTTGTCCTGGGACCTTTCTAATTCCAATTTTGCTGTCTGGCATGGCTCCTGCTATAATGCAGACCACAGCATTTCATCCAATAATTTCCAGCAAAAGGAATTACTCTTTGCTCTAGCAAACAATCCCGGAGAGCCCTGGCATAAGAACTTCAAGTGAGTGCTCTCTTGCACCATGTATTTTTGCTTTTTCCCTTATTCATTAAGAAGATGAGAAGTGCAGCCTTTCTTCCACTACCTAGAGAAAACAAGGTAGAAGCAAAGCCCTCTTGGGAAAGGGAAGAGGGCTGCCCTGTGCCAAGGATTGCAAGGGATTAGTGGGGTTGTTCAGTACAGTTGATCCCAAATGTTGTAGGTGGGATCCTGGACAGGATATTTATGCCATCACTGCATGCATGTCTTCTAGGAACTTGGGCCAGGGCTGACACCCAGTTTTCCTTCCTACTGGGAGCTCTGTAGAATTCCTCATCTGCGTAAGGCACAGCAGCCTGTGGTAGGTGTGGCATATTTTGCACCCACCAGTTTGTCTGTGCTTCCTCCTGCTTCCTCATTTCTAGCCTGCCTCAGGAACAAAAGACTTAGAAAGAGGGACATGTGAATCCCTGCCAAGCAGAGGTCCAGCAAGTGCTATTTAATGCCTCACTATACCCGCCCTAGCCTTCCTTCCTCCTCTGCTCTTCAGTTCCTGCTCACTGTGAAGACGCGGAGGTTATGCAGGCTGCCATCCCACACAGCTCATCCCTGCAACCTTCTCTGATGTACTGACAGGATCTGACATCCTCCTGCTGAGGGCTTTCCCCTGTGGGCAGCAGAAGTGTAAAGGAGCAGCACATGGTGGTGTTCAGACAGGAACAGGCAACAACAAAATGCAGGGGAATTCAGAATTAGGTGTCTGCAGCTCTGATTTTACCTGGAAGGTGTTGCTACATGGGCTGGAACCTGCTGACTGAATGAGAGGGTAGGAAGATTTGCCCACTGTTGTGTGAACAGAAAATAGGTAAGAATTGAAAGAATTGAGAGAAAGAACAGACAAGGAAGAGAAAAGCTGAATACTTATCTTTTTTTTTTTTTTTTTTTAACACATTTGACCCTTCAGATGTCTTTGTGCCACTCCGATTGTCTTGTGTGATTGTTAGGTGTGTTTTTATGAGAAAAACTTGCATCATTGCCTCAAATAGCCTAAAAAAAGTCTGGTAAAAACTTGCTATTGTCCAGTTAAACAACAAAAAAGCCCAGATGATTGAAAAAAGATCTGTACTTACACAAACTTAAAGATGAAGCCTTATTTTGCAAAATCAAGGTCTGTTCCCAATAAACCCAAGAGTTTTTGGGAGTCAGTGTGTTACTCCACATATCTGCTTTTTTGAGAACAGATAATTTCACAATTGGTCCTTTCAGGAAAGGTGCTGGAGGTAGGTATTCTGTTCTCCTCTTTCTCATAGTGGTTTCTGTCATTTCCATCAGAGCTAGAGATATCAGTGCTACTGACACAGGCTGACAACCAAGGCCTCTCTGGCTTATCTATACAGCTTTGGTCAGGCAAGATTTGTGGAGACCAATGGCTCTTAGAACTTGCTAGACCAGGTACTGAAAAAGTGTTAGAAAAGACACTTTGGAGATGGCTCCCTGCCAGCACTGCATTGCTTTACAGACATGTGGGTGCTCCATGGGCCTTACACCCTCACACCCATGTCAGCAGAAAGGACAGCTAGCCATGTGTCCAATGTACCTGCTGCTTCTGGTTCCACCTGGGCTCTATCTCCATGTGTGTGGCCTCTGGTAATCAGGAAATTTTGTTCCTTGTTCCTTTTTGTAGGCATGTGCATTGTCTCTCATAGGACCACAGCCTGGCAAAAGCCCTCCAGAAAATGGAGATGAATGGAGGCATGTACCACTTGTGGTGCTGAAATGGCATCCTAGTGTCACACCATACTTTTACTGATTTTTTTTCTGGAGTGGTTGCAGATGCTGAAAAACAATGAGATGCTCTCTTTGGGGAGCTGCCTACAGGATTCCCACAAAGCAACCGCAGGAAGCATAGTGGGAGGTAGAATGGCAGGCAATAAACCTCCACACAGTGCACCTAGACATAAGCACTCTGGTTAATTCAATAGAAGCACTCCTGTATGGTCTCACATGTGACCCACACCAAATCCAGGAGAGCTGGGAAAGGACAGGTCTGGAATCAGTACTTGTGGATCCCCCACTTTGGGAGACTGTGTAATATGGGTAGCCTGGGGATCCTGACAGCTCTGAGCAATTGCTGTGTGCTGGCTGTGCTCCCAGTAAAAGGATTAGTGACAACAAAATGACACTAGACTTATTAATTAAATTAAGATCCTTTCATAGTTTTAGGCCAGGATTTTCAAAAGTGCTCAGCCTTGCCCTAGTTGTGCTCTCACCAAGGGTAGTGAGGAGTTGTACTGCCACTTTCAAGCAGGGCAAAAGCCTTCAGAGAACTTACCTTCATCCTGAAACCCTTTAGCAGATATCATGGGAAAATGCAGTGGATTTTGGATTCCAATGCAACTCATGGAATATCTGCTGCTGCACAGGCTCTATCTGCTTCCCTACATGAAGCAAAGTCAGCTTTGGGGCACACATAGACAGGAGAAACCTTGGAAGCAGCAGAACACTTGGGGTGCTCCCGAGATAGCTGCTGCTCCAGGAGGGGGATATAAGAGGGATGCTTCAGTTTTATGATATGCTGCATACAAAATGTTCTAAGGGTGTGTATGACATTAAAGATCTCTTCATGCCTGCATCCTGTCCCTCTTCCAGTTTGCTTAATCCTGTTCTGCCTTTTTGAAATATCACCTGCCATCTCAGTCAATGCACAGGCCCTCCTCACTTCCTATCCCGAATTGTACCAGAGCCTTGCTATCCCCTGGTAAAGTGACACTGCAGTTTGTACTAAACATGTGGAGTACCTTCCTTCCCTGCCATTTCTTCCATGAGCAAAAGGTCAAAGCTATCACTTCTGTGACTGGGTAGGAGGGATAGTTGTGAGTTGAGTCATCCCACAGGCACGGGGCGTCCTATAGATCCACTATTGTCTCGGAAGAGCAGTGAAACCCAGGCCAGTAACCCCACCCGATGCAGCTTTCCACTACTGTTGATATTTAAGACAAATGATCATTATTTCAGAAAAGAGGAGGTTATACCTACCCCTTCTGTTTATCAGGAAAGCTTGCATTAAAAAGCCAGAGGCAACTGGGAATTTTTCCTGAACTGGGAGCAGTTTTTTCAAAATTACAGCTGAATTCTTCTCTGCCCTGCCTGCCACGTCATGGCACTCCATTGAATTAATTGCTTTCCAGGGTCGAATCTGGCCTGGCAGCCTTCACACAAAAGCTATGGAGAAAACTGAGCTACCCCCTTATTTAAGACTCTCACAATACAGGATCTTGATGAAGTTAACAGCTGGCAATTGCAGAACGTGGAAAAGGAAATACTGCTTCAGGCAGCACTGTCATTGTAACCCTTGGAATTCAGGGCTGCGGGAGGATCTTGCAGAGAGATGTTTTTTTCAAGGACAGCAGCGCAACAAATGCGACAGTCAGTAACAAAATCTCAGAGAGGAAAGCAAGACCCAGCAGAGAACAGGGAGGAATTGCCTTTCAAGCATGGCACTGAGTGACCAGACAGGTAATTTGGGAGGTTGTCTTTCCCTAAGTATTCAGCAAATCTCTGGGAATGGGAGGCACTGCAAAATTGTCATTTTGTAGTTTTGTACAATGCATCTGGTCAAAATCTGGAGGGCTTTACTTTCCAGAGCCAAAAAGAGAACATAGGCCAATTTCTGATCCTTTTTATGTTCTGATAGAGATGTCCATGACACATACAACAAATCCTACTGGGTCAACCCCCTGACAATGAATGTCCTCATATTTTAGGTTGTATCAGCTAAATATGTAACTAAATATCTAAATAGCAAAACAAGGCTTATGTGGTTACATTTCTTTTGTCTCTCAGGCTTGTCCCTTCCCACAAGAAACTTCGAGTACACTGATTAAAGTGTCCAAAGTTTACATAGGGTAGAGATGAATTACATTCCTGTTATAAATGAAAATTGCGAGTGAGCCAATTTTAATAAAAATATGAAAGATAAAATTTATTTCTCGACCGTAGTAACAGTCCGATAGCCACCACCAACAACGGACAGCGTATCACCCCCGGTCGATGATACGGGTGAACGAGAGGAAAGCACCCCCTCACTGGTGCCTTGACCTCCCTGTCCACACCAACTGCTTCGAGGTAGCAGTTCTTATACAGTTTATTTCGCCCGCGGCAGAAAGTCTTTGTTTCTTTCGGAGTTCTTCATATTCATGTTGGTTTCTTTCTCTGGCTTGGGCTGCACAAAGCCTTCGTCTGGGAATAGAACGATGCACTTCCCTGGTTCCCGGAATCTGGCATTCAGATTCAGGGTGATGATGATCCTGGCCCCCCCCTCAGATAGGCATCTTGTCTGGGCCATCAGCACCTGGCGTCTTTGGGCGTAGGTGCTGTTGAATGCTCGTCCTTGGTGCAGCTGGAGTCCTCTTTGGATGCAAATGCCATGATATCCATCTGCCGTGGGTCATCTGACCAAGAATTCCCAACCTGAAGGAAAAAGGGATTCTTCCCCCACCTTCCACAGTTTATTTTATACCCTTATATTTCATACAGCGTTTATTTCCACGAATTACTGACTATATTCCTAACATTCCCATCATTTTAATGGAAAATGATATTTGTTCAGAAGGCAGTGAGTGTCCTATGGCATACTTACAATCAGTGCCTTTGGTGAAGAAAAAACTGCAGTGTGACTTCAGTGCTATCTGTGCAGTTCTGGCTGCTGGCTGGGTCCAGCTGTCCCACATGCAGGGTGGGATTGAGCAGGGCCCCATTGCCACAGGGCCTCTCAGCAGTTAGTGCACATGCAAGATGCTGCACCGGGGCTTGAACTCAGGTGCATGAGTGTGGAGGGGGAATCAGAGCATTTTGGATGTGGGAGAGATCAAAAATAGGTTGAGGAGAGGTTGCTGCAATGGAAAAGTATGGCCACAAGGCCATACCTGTGGGAAACTGGATTATGTCACTGCTCAGAGTGACTTGCTTTGTTCTCTGGATAACACAACTCTCAAAAATGTTTCCTGTGCAGGGTGGTTTGTTTCCTACATGTATATAACTCTTGATAACAAAGGGGAATTTGTGTGAGTGACAAAATCATTGCTCTTTGCAGTGTCGTATTTAATCACAAAGACCTGATATAGATGGCAGATGTGTGGAATGAATGGGACACCAGCTCACTGGTAATTTCAATTGCTGTAAGTTCACCTGTTCAAGTGCCCTTTTGTTGTACAGTTTAATTCTGATTTTGAAGATGCTTCCCATCTATAACACATCAATTTCAGTAAAAATCCCTGTATTAAACCAGGGACTCAGGTTCAGTATTTAGACCATTCACTTTAAACTCATCTCAGTAGAAACCATGTATAAATTCCACTGAGTGCGCGGACTCTTGCCTTGGGTCAGTGGTTGTTGCCTACACAAAAAGTAGGCAGGAGGCCTTAACCTTCTGAGTAGGGAGAATTTTGTGTTCACCGTAGGTAGATGCAAATAACAGATCGTGGCAGGCAGAAGCCAGAATCAGATCTGATACCTTTACTAAATGCATGAGTGCTATTTTATAGGAGGCATCACACAGCACTATACCAAGAACAAGAAACGTGCATTGAGCATCCAGAACCTCAGATGAGTTATTTTTTGGAACTCAGTCACCAAGTTATATGCTGCTGTCTTGGGTAAGGGCACAGTAGGTATTTCTAGAAGTGCTTTGGGATCATTAGTCTCACTAGGATATGTGTGTAACTGAGTTAAGTGCAAGACCAGCTTGGAGGTCTTGGTAGGCAGGTACTTGAGAAGTCAGGGCCCACTAGGACTCTGCTGCTTCTTGGAAACTGCAAAGGGATTGAGCTTGGAAGCTTAAAGACAGGATATTTCAGTTGCTCTCACTGCAAAATCTACATATGAATATTCATTTCTTGCTGGAGAAGGGAAAACTGAGATGGATTTTGGATGTGCAACTGTCATGTAACACAGTGGGACTTAGAGAAAAGCTAGTTAGCCCATGTGCACAGCACGGTGCAGTACAGCAGCCAGGGTCTTGTGAGCAGTGTGCACCAGGGTTCTCCCAGTTTGTTACACCTTGCTTTGCTACAGGAGTGTTTTGGTCCAGGCACAGGTCTCCACTGGTGTAGCCATACCTCCTGCTTGAGCACGTGGTGTCACCTTCCTGAGAGCAGGAGAGGGAGGGCAGGATAAAGGCAGCCCTTCGAGCCCTTAAGCTATTGCTGCTCACTTATTTGCTGTGGATCTCTCCACTTGTCTGACAGACAACAAAAGTAATGCATACAGCACTTAGCTGCCTTAAACATGGCTCATGTTGAGTGCTCTGCTCTGCATCCCAGTAGCATGAGATTTGCCAGGTAGCCTGCAATTGTATAAAATTTAGTTTTTTGTAGAAACCAGATAGAAATGGGTAATTACTCACAGAGGGTGGTCATAATTGCCTTCACTAACAAGTAAGGGCAGAAACAGTTGCCTTTAGCCCTAAAAGGACAAAGCAAAGAGCACTTGGCAGGAGGAATTTCCCATAAAGAAGAGGTGTTTGGTATTTGACAGGGTAATTGAATGCTTAGGGGAACAGGCTGACATGAAAATACACTTTCTTTTGTGTGCCTCAGGAAGACCAATCTTTGTGAACAGCCTAAGACACAGGATGGAGGACTGTCAGGAGCTGGACAAATAATGTGGTGTAGACAAAGTTCTCACTAGGATTTTGGGTGCCACAGCTTTCCAAGAGGCTGTGATGTCCATCTAGAGTTGCCTGGAAAAATGTTCAGGGGACAGGACACGTGGCTTTTTAAGTCTTTTTAATTACTGAAGTCGCTTTGCGTAATATTGCCTCCCAGCCTGCCTCCATTGTATTGTGTCCCATCCAAGAGTGGCTTAGTGCTGCTGAGCAATGGAATGTTCTGTGTCCTTTCTGACATAAATAAAAGGGCAGGAGATCTTTCTCCTTTTCAATGCCTTTATTAAAGAGATTCAGCTCAGGTGGGGAGAAATCGACGGGTCGCGCCCACGCCGCCGCTGTCCCCAAGAATGGCAAGGAGGAGGAGGGATAAAAATAGGTATATTTTTATTCATAACACTTTCCTTAACATGATCTCTAAAGGGCCTTGCAATTCATTGTGCAGCCACCCTTGCTGCTAGTAGAGCTCAGGGTGAGAGAAGCACATGGCATAGGAGAAAGGGACTTTTGCTGGCAGGACAGACATGGAGCTGTCAGAGGAGACCTCCCTCAGGCCACCAAGGGAATGGTGGAGCTGGCCTCTTCAGGACACATCTCTTCCCTTCAGGCAAGAAAGAAAGTTTTGAAATGGGGGGCTTTTAAATCATGGTCTTGCCCCCTCCCTGCTTCCCCATCTCTCTCAGTGCCCTTTCATCTCATATCCTATGGATTAAGGATACAGCTTTTAGATAAAACACCCCAAATTTGTCTCTTTGCAGCAGGTCTTTCAGATGTTGCCTCTCCTCACAGCTCAGCCAGTTCAGGGTACTTACAAAAAGGATCCACGAGCCGTGGAGAGAGGTTATTTCTTCCCATCCTGCTTTCATTTTGAATTTTGCATGGACAAGGACTGTGTTGTCAACCCATTAATTGTCACAAAGTTAATGGCTTGGATCTACAGGCCACGGGCTTAAATTTCTGGGAATGAGATTTACTGCAGACTATCACATGAGGATACTGTGACAATCTAGCTGAGGTTTAAGAAGAGCAATCCTATTAGCTTGAATTGCCGATAGGGATCAAAGCTCTCTTTCCTCTTACACAAATGCCTTGGAAGCACACTGATCACTGTCCAGGTCTATCAGACCATGAAACTAGATTAGCAAACTGGGGTCTCTGTGACCAAATGACAGAGCAGCTGAGTCTGCTATACATAGAGGGAGAGAGAGAATTGGGGAGATTATGCAAATATGTGGCAAATAACGCAATTTATAGGATATAATTAAATAAAAGTGAAGGTACAACAGCACTACCAGCTGAGTACAAAGTTGCTTTCATTGTAGCAAAGGACACATTCAATGTCATGGCCAAGAGAACTGCCTCAGGGATGAACAGCAACCAAAATTTATCTTCATAACTACAAGCTTGCTTAAAGTTCTGGGACAACTTTTTGTGGTGCACACGGAGAAGAATGTAGACCCTTTTTGGCCAGGTATGTGCCATACACAGTTTGAAACAGCTGGCCTTTTACTAGAGTTTAGGAAATAAACTGAGCTGGAGAGAGGAGAAAGAATGGTGATTGATGATGATATGGTTGGTACTGGCCACATCACTAATACAACTCTAGTGGTCTGAGTCATTGTTAGGGCTATGGGAACAGGGCTTTCTGGTGCTGTGCAAGCAAAAACTGCATGGGTTCTATGCCAACAATATTCTGTTTAGTCCCACACACCTTGGAGGATGTTCAGCTGATAGCTGGCTGTGGCTTATGTAAAAAAAAAGATGACTTGCATCTCCTTGGAGTGGGACAGGTATCTGGCATTCAGCTTTCCTGCCCCTGACTTAAAACTGATTTACAAAAAATCCTAATACAGAATTTAGTCCTATGGCAAATTAAGTGTATCATAAGGAGCCAAAGCCCTGTGTCTCCTCTCGGGGGAAAAGTCTGGGGCAAATTGTCCTGCTGCCCCCACCTCCTGAGATTGGGTCATAAGTTTTTCAAAGACCTATCAGGCTTCACTAGTGAGCTAGCACCACTTTGGATCTGTGGATCAGACTAGGTCTGGAAGTGGGGATTAGCTAATAAAGTAATGCCATTTTTTGGCTAACTGTCCACACTGACAGGTAGTGTTTGGGTATCAATGTATAATTAGCCAAGTGATGTGCATTTAATTTGTTGGGTACATGCTCTGAGGTTAAAACCAATCCTGAACAGCTTGTGTTGATAAGTAGGATAGTCCTGGTAAATACCAGCAGAGTATTCTCCAGATGTCTATACTTCACTCTGCAAGGCAGAAGTTTGCCCTGTGCTGCTCATTATTCCTCCTTGCAAAATTACCACAGACTACTGATTTTGATAAATACTTTAGCTCTTCTTATTCTTTCAGATGCACTGTCTTTGCATTGAAACATACAGAACGTGCTTTAAAATGGGTGAAAAGCCTTCAACAGTTTTGGTCCCTTGAATCAGCCTAGCAGTATGATTGACAGATCACAGGCATTTCTCCTTGGCAAGACAGCAGGATTCCAGTGGAATCTTTAGGGGAAAAGCAAAAAATAACATCAAATAGTGTCACAATTGAAACAGAGGGGAACATTCAAGCAACGTATAATTAACCCTGCTGGAATTTGGTCAGGATATCCAGGTTAACACCTCATTCAGTTAGTCGGCTGTGTAGTAAACTGTTGAATATTGTTTAAAAGTCAAATAATTTACTCAGCTCTTTTCATGTGTGGAATATACAAGAAGGTCAACTGCCTTTTTAACATCTGGTAGCAGAACCCTGGTGATTTACCTGCACTCTGGTGACTGTAGATAGCCATATGATGGATGACTTTGCTAGAAAGCTCACTCTGTTAGCTCATACAAGCCCACAAGGAGCCTGATAACTCTGCTTTGTGAAAACATTAAAGGCTTTGTCTGTAGCTTGTGTAGATTGACAAAGTACCATAGATGTCAATGGGACTCTGCTGATTTATATGTGCTTTAGACATATCTCTAACCAGAAGGCCATTCATTACTTTTTCTTGCTTGAAGGGAAAAAAAAAAGAAAAAAAAAAAGGGAAAATAATAAAAATAGAAAGTACCTTCATTAATTATTTATTAGAAAACATTTTACTTGGAGTTTCAAATTATTGTTCAAACCAAATCTAGGATTTGGACATAGCCTGGATGAGGAGAAGACTGGATGAGATGATGCCACGCTTACTTTAATTGCTTTGCTGCCTGACACTGGTGTCTGTAGGAAAGCAAAGAGGAAAATTACAGAAACAGCAAGCAGAGCAGTAGATGGTCTTGAGGATCAGAAAACTGATTAGGGGCTAAATTTTCCTTCAGCCTGATGAACCATGCATGAGGGAAAGGCTGCCTACATCTCCTAATCCCTTTTCGGTTTCCTACACCTCTTGTCAGTTTAAATACAGCCTAACCACACCAATTGTGCTGATCCTGTAGAGCTGACGTTCCTCTCTCATAGAGTCTCTATTTGATCAGCGTATCTGTACTCTGAGAGATTCTGAGTGCATTGCATTGACTGACAAAAACTAGATTTTCAGTCCTGCTGGCAAGACAAAGTAATGTGGTTAGGGAAAAGGAAGGTGAGTTCACTCTGTTTTCTGCCTTATCAGCAAAACTGTCAGTCTGCAGTCACAGCATGGCAGCTGATGGAAACTGAAGACGGGAACAATATGGCATTGCCTAATTTCTTCACCATCCATAGGCTGAACCTGTAGGAGTGGCAGTTAGAAAATTCATCTTATGGCTTAAAACATTTGCTTCAGTTTCATGCCAGGCTTTAGTAAGCACATCACTCAACTGTAGTTTTCTGCTGAGGCTGACTTGGAGGCAGTGAGAAGGGGATGAGGGTCCAACAGGCCAAGGGCAATAGTTTTACTGCACAATCCCCCTGGATTACTCTTGTTTTCCACATATCTCAGGATGACCAGAGGATTCTCAGCCTCCACTGATTTACTGTCTTGGCAGATATCAAGCAGAGCACAAGCTATGCTGTATGTTACAAGGAAGCTAACAGTGGATGAATGAGGGCAATGTTTGCAGTCAGGACTTTCCTTTACAAACACTGAATCATGCTGTTGTGAAACCAGGACCGAGTGATGAATGACTCACTGTTGGCAGCACACACTGCCCTATCAGTAGGCTCTGTTCAGGGGATGTGGGGGCTGCTGTTTGATATCATCTCTGAGCTCCCAGCTCCCAGCATGCTAATGAGTAATGCACACTGTGCCTGTATTGATCTGTGATTTGGTTATTCACGAGGCTCTGCACAAAAACACCAGCGTTGCTGGAAGTCCTGTTATTCTCCAACACAAAGATGTTGCTTTGGGGATGTTTAAAAACATCTCTCTTATTTGACTGTGATGTTTTCAGCTTGAATCTATTTTGAAGATTTTTTTTTTTCAGTATGAATGCTTTGTAGTAATAAACTGCAAAACTTCATTAGTAAGGGACAGAAGAAACATGCTTAGATGATTCAAAGAAATGAGAGTGAGATAGAAATCCTTGGGCCAGTGGTTCAAAGTCAGTGCCTGCTGGCTGTGAGGTAGGGGAACATCCCCTGTTTGGGTGCAGGTGATTATATCATATGACCAAATGCCGGGGCTGGAGTGGACCTGCCTGTTGGTAGTGCTGGAAATGGGTTCATTGCCAGGCTCAAAAAAGAGAGGAAAAATGTTCTTTTCAGTGAAAGGGCATCAAGTTGCTTTCTGTTTCTAAGCTATGGCACTGACTAACTTCTCAAAGACTCCCTTCAGGATGAGAGGAAAGGGTCTGCATCTTGAGAGAGACAGGGTTGAGAATGGTGTTACAGGAGATCTCCATACCTAACTTGAGTTGATAAACCAGCACTGCATCCACTTTTTACTGAGACTTAGCACAAGGGCTGAAGTCACAGGAAGTTTACAGCGTGATGTGTCCTCTCAAGGTGAAAGGAGGCATTCGCAGATGAAGAGTGAATCACAGGGAGGCTTGGCCTGCCTCTGCCAGCTGCCTGGGATCAAACAGGAGACTTCAGTCACCAGCTGCTGCTGCTGGGTCTGTAAGTACCAGATCCCAAGCTCACTGTAAGGCTCCCACTAACTTAGGCAGACTACAAATCAGACTGTGAATAAGCACCATATTCTCTCAAATAGACTGAATGGAATTTGAGAGATGGGAGATAAGAGTTCTTCCTGGGACAGGGCAGGAACAGACGGCCTGGTTTCCTTCACAGCAAAGTTCTGCACTTATAAAAGGTTCAGTATTTGCACCAAAGATGGGCAAAGCAAACACACAGGAGTACCTTTATGCAATGACAGAAGTTAAAGTGTCGTTGCAGACCAAGCTGTAGAGATGTGACAATCCTGTCTTTCCATTAAATAGCTGCAAGTTGGTTTAAGAGGGACAAGCTTTACTTTTCAACAAATAATGTAGCTTAATTAATCAAAGAGAAGACATCCCTATTCAAGCTCTGAAGCTGGTTTTCTCTGACATCAGCCCCCTCCCTGTGAGTCTGTGTCATGTGGTAGTATAAGTATGGGCTAGACTACACTTAAGACTGAGTAAACAATATGATTTCAAAAGCAATCGGGAAAAGGATCATGGAAATTGAAAAAAGCTCAAAAATATTTTCTGAATCCTCACCCCAATCACACTGTGGGAGGAACTTGACATTGCTATAAATAAAAATGCATGCTAAAAACCTTTCCATAGTTTCTGCAGAGCATTCTCACGGGACCCAAGATGCCTGTTGATAGCCAAGAATGTATTACACTGAAGGATCACAGGTTCTGGAAAATCCTATCAAATTTTATGGAAAGTGATAACATTCCTGCCAGCTTAATGAACCATCACTTCAAGGCTCTTAGGAGTGGTACATCCACTACTGAAATATATGGATGGTGCATGCAACGTTGCAGGAGAGATAAAACCCTGCAGCAGTCCTGTGGTGTTAGCCAAGCTAAACTATGTTTCATCTCCGACAACCACACACAAATACTCACTTCTGACATGTTCCTATAAATATTCTGAGCCTCTACAGAAACCTACTGGTTTCAGCCCCAGCCTGCTCTGTAGGGTTTTCCTGAAAGGCTTTATGGCTTTACTAATGAGGTAAACCCCAGATTAACCCCCATTCTCATATTTTTCCTTTAAAAAGCCCCCACAATCAGCTTGGGAAAGCAGGCAGCAAAAGAATGGCTATCTCAAACCTCCCCACTGCACAGCAGTCTCTGCCCAAACCACGGGCTTGTTTGTTTTCCTCAGGAACATGAAGGCTCTAGGAAGGGGAACTTTGGCACAGAGCTGCTTTGGGAAGAGGTGAATGTGATTGTGAAGGCAGGCAGCTCAGGAGGGGAATCGTGGCGCGGCCGCAGGACCAGACAAGGTCAGACGCCTGAGCAAGCACAGTGTGTGGCCCTGGAAGAGCCCAGAGAGAGGGGACATTTGGGTGGGGGGCTTGGCCAAAACAGCAGGGGAAGCTGGGAACAGAGGAACCCTCTCCTGTGACTTGACTCCTGCTATATAACACAGGACTTTGTTTCTCCTTTGTAAATAAACAAAGCTGCTTGCAAGAAACTACCTAAGCCCTGCACTGACTTTTATTCCTGACTGGAACTACCTACAAGACTGGAGATTTAGACAGCCCCATGGGTGGGAAAGGAACATCAGGGTTTTGTGTAGACAGACAACCCAGCAATACATTAAAGACATGTATTTAAGGGATATGTGGCAGAAGTGAACAGCAGACAGGGATGGCAGGGGGCAGGGGGGAGATAATATTTAGTAGAATTCATGAGATCCTCTTCCTTCTTGAAAAGATGATATCTGATGTAAATAAATTCAAATAGAATTTTTCCCAGTTTCAGTTCCTGACTGTAAGTACAGGCAAATTCTTCTGCTGCCTCATATTTTTTTTTGTGTGTATGCACCAAATTAATGGGGAAGTGTTTGTGTTTCTTTAAGTAGATAGGAGGTGGGTTACCACTGGCTTCCTTAATCCAGGTACCTTGTTATCTTAATTAAAAACCAAAATCAGCTTTGATCTCCCTACAACTTCATTGCATAACCAGCTTCATTTACTATTGTTTAAGCTCAGTTTGCTTTCCATGGTGAAAAGAATTTGTATTTCACACAGAGCAGGAAGTCCTACTTAAATGTTTCCTGGTTTTGATCTCCTTAAAGGGAATTAAATTATGTTCCTGGTTTAAAAAAATGCATGGCAAACAGATTACCGAGTGACCAGATTTGCCAAACCATGAGCCAGCAGGGCAGCAGGCTGGACACATGAAGGGTGAAGTTCCTCCATTTTCTTGCTTTAAATGTAAAAAAGACTGTTGAGATGGTTCCAGTCTGGTTTTTGACCCCCTTTTGCAGTTTTGTGCTGCCTTTCCAGACTGGCTTCTCACATCAGTTCAAATGGACCCTTTCACCTTCTCACCCTGTTCCCTTGTGCAGGGAGCACAAGCAGGGTTAGTGACAACTGCTCTGGACACTAGATGGGGTGTGAGAAACCGCAACCACCCCTTCCTTCTTCCTGACAAAACAATTCTCAGGGGACTCTTTTGACTCCTTTGGTTGCACTCTTTTAACTCTTTTGACTCCTCTGGTTGAAGCTGTTGGGAACTACCAGGCTGGAGTAGCCCAAGAGCTATTGTCGGTTTCTGCATCCCCAGCTTTTCTCTGGTGTGTACCCTGCCTGTCCTGAGCCTCCTCAGAGCTGGCATGCCTGGGAGCTGTGCTGCAGAGCTCTGGTCTGGCCAGAAAGGATGTCCCATCCCTTGCTGTCCTCCTGCATGTGCAGAGCACCAGGCTCTGTTGGCTGCCATGCCTTGGTGGCACAGCCAGGTTCCTGACAAAATCTGTGTTAAGACAATCTGCTGCTTTCTGCAGGAGTCTGAAGGGAGCAAGTGAGTTTGCCCCTGATGACACAGGGAAAAACTTTCGAGGTTGCTGAGTGGCATTTTAGATCATTTAAGAACATTGATCTTTGCCCTGCTCTCCAAACACGCTCCAGACAGTATCCCAGAGCTTATGTTTCATTTTGCATGGGATCTGGGGAGATTTACTTGTTGCCAGGTAGCCACACTCACAGCACGGCAAAGCCCAGTAAAGCAAATGGGACTAACATGTTTTCTCACTATGCATACTTTATAAATCCAGGCACTCAGCTGCCTGTTTTGGACAGCAGAGGGGATCGAATTGCTTTCATTCTCTTCCCTCTTTGCCCTGAGGCAGGTAAGAATCAGCTTTTGTGACTCTGGGAGATGCCTCTGGTTTCCTGATGCTCCCTGGCAAGAGCTTTTGGCATTTGTGAGGGTGACCCAGGAAACGGTGGTGCAGGGGAAAGGGAAACTGAACTCTCAGGGTCTGAAGTGTTCTTGCTTCTCATCTTACCACTCAAAGGAAGCAGGAAAGAAAATGTTGACATATTTTCCCCACCAGTTGCCCCACATAAAAACAGTTATCTGCTTAAATGGTTACAGAGAGGCTGAAGTTTGCAATGGGTTGTCTCCAAGTTAATCCTCTGTGTCTCCGTCAGTCGGTATCACAGGAGTTAACAAGAAGCCAGAAAGAGACAGTAGGTAAAATTTAGCCACTTAAAATGGAAGTCAAACAAATGTCTCTTTTGAGTGTGTTATAACTTTACAGGTTTTCTTCCTTTATACCCTCCCCTGCTTAGTATGTGATAATCTTTGCCTGCTGTTCCCTCCTCTTTTATCCCATCAGCAGCTTGGCCCTCACAGTTTTCCGTGAAAGGACTTTGTTTATGCCTGTACATTTTATTATCTCTTTCTTCCCTACAAACTCCCCCATTTCCGTGCTGTTTAACATGCAGCTTGAACAGCAGCACTCCTGAAGTAGCTCTGGCAGGTGGGTGCCCTTGGAGATGCTCTGGGTCACACAGTGAGCCTCCTGGGATATACTGGTGCCCGACTGAGCTTTAGGGGGCCAACAAAGCCTCAGACCCATTTACAGGGCAAGTTCTTCCTTAAATCACTGCCTGATACTGCAGGCTGTTTGACCTCGGGGCAATTAATAGGGAGTAGCAAGGTAAAAACAGTGTCTTGGGTGACTCTGGGCAGTGTCCAGGCCATTGGCTAGTCCTGTTTTAGCCCTAATTTTGACTGGTATGGCTAATCCCTGCCTGATTCTAGTGAGACCCTGCAAGTTCTAAGACCCCATGCAGTTGCCCTCAGAGCTTATCCCTGAAACCATCCTTAAGCACAATTTGGAATAGGACTGGGCCCCTAGGGACAAACATTTGGCTACTGTCACCGTCCTATGATGAATTTAGATGATGTGACTGCATGCTTTAATCTCGTGAGAGGAGTAGAGTCCAGTCTGCCTGAAAGAGTGAATTTTTTTTGCTAAATGTGGCAGGAAAGGCAAGAGCACATACAGCAATTATGTCTGCCTGTACAGCCTACACAGATGCTATGGGCCAGCTGGACAGGGCTGCACACAAATAAGAAATGAACACAGATATCTACCTGGCTCACAGACCCAGACAAGTATCTGCACGTACGAGTCCATGTGTATACAGCAGACTGATTCCAAGCCAAACGCAAATTATTCCACCAACTCCAATGGGACAAAATTTGTTTGTGCAGTTTCAGAGGCCAGTCTGAAAACTTGGAAAGAATATTTTCCAGGCATTTGACCAGTTTCTGGGTAATCTGAAAAATGGTATCTTTTACAGATATTTATATCGCTATAGACACACCCTCACATATGCACGCGTATGTATTTGATTGCTTTTAGCTGGCTTTTTAATTTGTTTTACCCCCATTTTACTCTAATTGTAAACTCACTCTGGAATGTGAGGATTAAGAGAAGTTAACCTGAGTTTCTCAGAGTGGAGTTTTTGGCCTACAAAATGAATAGGAGCCGTTTTTGGTTAAGGGAGGATGTATTTTTCTTCCTACATACACTTAGCATCAGCAGTCTTTAGTTCTACTTAAATGTAAAGGAAACATTAGCAAGGAGGGAAGTGCCTTGCATTTTTTTGAAGTCTATTATTAAAATATAACAAAAATCAGACAAAAGTTTGCATTGCAACCCACTGAAAGATCCATGTCTTTTGGACTGCTCTTGGCAGGAAAAAATAATTTCTTCCATATGCTTGGGGTAACTCCACTGTGCGAGGGCTGCTGAAGTGGTGGCTCACACTCTTTATGTTTGTTTTCTTGGGGGATGGCAAATTGCCCTGCACCTGAAGGCAGCTCACCACAGCACCGTCTCCTTGGGGGCTGGAGCATGTGGCTGCTGCCAGTAACCCTCCTGTTGCCACCTAAACTATAGACTGAAAGGGCACCCAAGTGGCTGCTGGCTGGGTGCAAGGCAGACATCCTTACTTCCCACAAGGTTCCTGTGCCTTGGGTTGGCAGTGAGTGTGTGACTGGGTGGGATGCTCTTGGTGTTGAGCATATCAGGTTTTTCTCCTCACCCTAATCTGGCTGGCCTGTGCTCTCAGGTAATGGAAAACAGCAGAGGTCCTTTGAAGCAGGGCAGACATTCATCAGCAAGGGGGCTGCCCTCCCAAGGTAATGTGGCAAAAATCAAATAATGTGGCAGCCATCAAAGGGTCCATTTGGGTATGTGGTTTACCTTTCTCACCTCACCTGCAGTTATCAAAGCAAGCAGGACATGACTGTACTGTACACTCCTGTTGAAAATACCAGAATAAAATCAAGGCTTCTGGAGACAGCTCCTCAAAAGGGAGATTTGAAAGATCTTGTGTGCTCCTCTCCAGATGATTTTATCTCTGACTCACCACATGAAAACGAAAGATACCATCGGAAAGAATCCTTCCTTCTTTCCATGTGCTGTTTGCGTGTTTGTTTCTATGTGAATGGGGTTAGGTTAGGGTTAGGGTTGGCTTGGTAACAGAGGCCACTGCGCTCCACAAGTACCAAGTGCACGAAAAAGGTAAATTTATCTGTTTGCTCATCCTTGTATTTGTATGTTAGCGCTAACACAATAATCTTGACTCAAAAGCTGAGATATTAAAAGAATTGATTGTAGGAAGAAAGCACAGCTTAATGGATTGACCAGCGACTTAGAGGTCAGGCATTGAACTTCCAGCTGTGTCTACTCTGGCTGACAGTTACCACCCTCTGACATGATTTTGGGAGATGCAAAAGCCCTGCTGAGTATGGCAGCACCTGGGCACGGTGTTGAACACAGGGAAGCCTGCTGGGCTCAGTGCTGCTGCCCCTGACTGATGAGCCACAGCCAGAGCTCAGCAAAGATCTCTGCCGGGGCAGTCAGAGCTTTGAGCTAAAGCAGTGAAAATAGGAAGGGAGTAGCATATAAGAAATAGCTTTAAAAAATGAAACAGCTTTAAATACATCTTACCAGAGGGTTGATTAAGAAAAATAATTAAATATATTGGGCGAGTTCAAATCAATAAAAATACTGGAAAAAGTGTTTTCCTTTCCCCCTCACTTTTGTGTTTATTTCCCTCTTTTTTATTCACCCAGCTTTGTCTGGCAGAGTGAAAAAGTAGATAAGTGACACGAGGAGAAAAAGAAGGCTCAAAGGATACAAAATAAGAATTTTTTTAGTGGGAGAAAGCACCTAAAAACAGGGGAGAGAGGATTTACTCAGAATTTGTTGTTTTAAAATAAGCATCGTTTTTAATGGGAAAAAAAGAAAAGAATGGAAAAAAAAAAAACCAAAAACGCACTCATATCAAATAGTTGTAGCCGCAAACTGAGATAGCAGAGCTGTGGTTTGGCTTCCCTTAATACCTTTTATGCCCAGAAGGACATTCCTGGGGGTGACAAGGAGGAATTCTTGGCCCAGAGGCATTTGAAGGTACCTGAGGAAGTCAGAGCTGGTGGGGGGATAGCTGCTGGACTCACATGAAGTTGTGAACACTCAGTCTTTCATACCTGCACCAAGGCCTTTGGACATGCACTCAGCGAGGCTGCAGGAACTGCCGTTCTTAACGCAGTGTCATACTATAACACTCATGTTCAGGCAGCATGTGAATGATGGGGTAGGTCTGTGACCCCTCTCCTGGGAGGTAGCCAAGCAGTGCTAAACGCCTGCATCCACTTGGAGGATGGAGAGGATTTGGTGACCTCCTCCGGGCAGAATGACAGATAACCTCCTTCAGCCCAAGGAGAGCCACTGCTAAGTCTCACTGTCACAGCACGCCACCGAGCCATTGGCAGCCCATCCTGCTGATAGCAGAGCTACACAATGGCCAGTTCATTACTGCAGCACAATCGTCTTACAAAAGCTAGAGCCAAATAAATTAAAGCATTAGGATCTCATTTTCTACAGCATTAACACCATGATGAATGTGAAATCTAATCCCTGCTGGCATCATCAATACCAAAGAGACAGTGCTGTGTGTCAAGAGGTGTTGTCAGAATACCTCAGGAATTGTATGAAGGGATCAGAAAACCTTGTGTCTCTTTCCCCCTCCTCACCAGCTGTCTCTGCTTACAGGAGGCCACCTCATTTCCCACCAGCGAAGGACCAACAGTAAAATGGCAGGCACATGCTGAAGATGGAAGCAAAGATTTTTCTTCAAAATTATTTTGGGAGTGAGCTGTTACTTGGAAGCAGAGAGAGAAGCTCGTGTTAGAATAGCTGCTCCAAGAACAGTAACTCTGCCTGGATGAATTTATAATAGCCACTTTCACTGGTGCCAGGAAGACACTGAACTTCCAGTGAGTCATTTTTCCACAGCCGTGAATAGGTTAGGATGAACTTCAGGTATGTACTTTGTTTTTTGTGATATAACAACCACAGCAAAGCTTTGAATCCCTCCAGTTTTATCCACAGGGAGTGGCTATGCCCATCTTTCTTGGGTGATTTTACTTAAAACTTTCTGTATTCTGCACAGGAAAGGCTAAGAGATGCTATCTGGAAGAGCATTGGGTTTGGGTTTTCTGTCGCTCAACATCTTCACACCCAAATTTTACCCTGGTCTACGAAAAATCCTTGTCATTGACAAGGGGTAGAGGCACTGGACAGCTTCAAGGAGTTGGAACCTACAGAACGGGAGATGCTTCAGAGCCTAGTGGCCAGGTTTGCTGCATGCACCGAAACCTTCTCGCAATCCTTTTTTCTACCTGGAAATTCCCCCATACTGGTGCACTCTCTGGCTCCAGATCTTCTCCAGTCTTTATGCCTTTTCCCATGTGCTTCTTTGAGCTCAGAGTTACCCTCTTCTCCATTTCAAGGAGAAACTTGTCTCAAGGTGCACCCCAATTTCCTTTTCTTCCCTTTGCTTTTTGAACCTTACTTTTTATTCCTGTTCTACCCTTCCTCTTTTCTTTCTCTTTCAGGAACACAAAGTTTCAGGCAACACTCGATTTGTTGGGTATTGTCTGGGAGGTATGGATCACCACCACCTGATAGCTTTGGAGGTGGCTTTCCCTGTTTACTCTGATGTTTCTGTTACATCCTCTGGGCTTTGCTAAATCTCACCAAAACCTATGCAGGGATGGGGGAGTAGAATAGCCTCTGAAACTTTGGAACCAGTGTGTCAAAATGAATGAAAACTGTGCTTTAATATGCAAACAGTACTGCCTAACTGGGCATAACAGTTTGCAAACTCTGACAAGTTTTTACTATTATGGTAGTAAAAATCCCACTGCTTTTACTGAAGCTAGGAGGTCTCATCTCATGTCAGGCCTTCCTGTCATGTGGTCTAAGAAATGGGAACTGTCAAACTGGCTTAGATAAAGTAAGAACTGCTTTTAAACTGAAGCTTTGTTGTGGCCCAAAGAGGTTTTCCTAATTAGCTTTGGAAAAGCTGCTGTTAACTTTCATTGCTTTTTCTGGTATCATACACCTGTGGCTTTTCTGTGCATCCTGAAGGATAAGGATCAAACTATCAGCAGCAGCGTGCTGCTTGTAACTATTCAGACTTGCCCAGCAAAGGTTGGAAGGAAACTTTTTGATAAAAACACATTTTTGGTGTAGTTCTTGTGCTGGTGGTTTAGCCTTGGGGCTTGGGCATGACTTTCTGGGTGGAGCTCCTAGACTTTTGGGGTCACTAGGGTGGTACACACCAGCAACTGGAGACCATCAACACTTGCAAGTGAGGATGAAGAGAGAATCTCCAAGTCTCTGTTTCTGCCCTGGCTTGCCCACATTTCATATCTCCATCTGATCTGTACATTCCTGGTAGCATACCTCCCTGAAAAGGTGTACGTACCTTCGTTTCTTTTGTGCTGTACTTTTGAGGAGGATCCTCCTTCCTTACAGAAAGCAGCCTCTGCAGCCTGGCGGAGTTGAGACACACGCTGTGCTTTCCCCTCCACCCCTCTTGGGCCATTCCTGGGCTTCTGCCATGGCCCAGAAGGAAAGGGCTTGATGTGCTCTGCCAGCACGGGGGCCAGGCTGCTGGCAGCCAGGACTGGCAGCCGAAGGCAAGGCGTCACATCGTCGCAGGGACTGTAAATACACCACACATCTTTTTACTCTTGTGTCATAATCACAATGTCCCTCTAATGTAGTTTGTTTAACTGGATGACTTCAGTGCTAAAAATAAGTGGATCTTGCTGTTTCCAGGACAACCACTATCCCAACGGCTTATCTCGGCGCCTCTCCTCTGTCAAAAGGATGTTCCAAACAGAGCTGGCCATGAATATTAAAAATGAAGCATGCACACAGTAAAGCATTCCCTGGGAAGAGCCCCATGTTTTAATGCTATATGTTATGCTAATAGGACAGTTGCCTCTCAGAGAGGTGCTTAATTCAAAATTGGCACAGTATGGGGTGAGATTGAAGTAAGCAGGAATGTAATGTGTATTTCTTTCTTCTTTTTTTTTATTTTTTCTTCTTTTTAATTCAATCTCTTGCTGGTGCTTAGAGTGGCACACTAGGCAGCATTTTCCGTCTCTAGCCCAGAAATCCATAAATTGAAACCTTGCATGTGTGTTCTGGGCCCACACAGTGAGATGACTGCAGAGGGACAGAGAGCTGTTTCCTGGCAGGTGGCACCTGGTGGCAGGGACAACCTTTGAGGGCATGAGGGTGCTGGTGCCTCTTCTACTGAGCCAGGGAAGAAACAGCTTGCACAAACCATGCCTGGCTTTTGTGAATTTGAAATTCAGCTGCTCTTCCCAACAGGAATAGAGATGAATTGCTCATTTGGAGGAGTCAGGGAGATTTAGAAAAGCCTCCTAGCAAAGAGATGGTTGCATTATTACATGTCTGTATTCCTCCAGCTTTTTATTCTCAATTCCCTTTTTCTTCCTCCTTCCCTCTCAAAGAAAGAAAAAAGCCTTGAAGAAAAAATCAGAAGAAGCTTTCAAATCAAAGGAAATCAAAGTGGTCATTTTTAACCTCTGTATCTGGACAAAAAGGAGGAGATAATTTAGCCAGTAAGATTGGTTTTCAAGTACAGGCTGAGTGGAACTACTACCTACAGAGCAGCAGAAATCTTGCAAGAACTGGTAAGACCCATGTCCAGATCATAGGTTTTGACTGAAGCAATTGGTTCATCATTAATCAAACTGTTTGATTCCATGATTACAAAGAAATGTTCAGAGTTACTGACGCAATGCAGCAAAGTCTTATATAAAGACAGCCACCTCAGCAAATGCAGCCTCATTTCCTCCAATAGTATTTACTGAAAAAAATAGTAAATTAGTTTAAAAATATTGCCCATTTATTTCTCTCTCATCATTTATATTTTTAACAAAACCTTCTATTTAATTGAAGGCACATTTAAGGCATGGGGGCAGTGAGCTAGACCCTCAAATGCTATACACTGACTAGGTTTCACTGCCCAGATTTTAATCAGATGAGGATCAGGCCTGTTTTAGGAGACCTTCTGAAAACCATCAGTTGTTTATGAGAGCTGATAGCAAATACAACCATTCAATCCTTATGCGCTGAACCTAGAAATTTTCAAGGTGACTGACTTGGCTGCAGGACAGCTGTCATTTTATGAAGTTTGTACAGAAGACTTCAGAAAAGAAGTGAATCCTGAGCTCCCACTGAGACTTATTGTCTCGTTCTTAATATTTTATTGTTGTTATTTTTGCTCTCAGAACTGATTCTGACTCCCTGTGGATATTTAATTTTCTTCAGGAAAATGTAGCAAAAATACATGCCCTCCTTTGGTCTGAAATATGGACTGTGAATCTCATATGAACAAAGTGACTGAATTTTTCTGGTGCATTTCAGATTTGTAGTTCTAGCCCTAACCAGAGCTCAAAAAGTGAAGTATGTGAAAAATATTGTTACCTGGATGCTTTAAAATGTCAGAAAAGGCAAATTCCAGGGAGGTGCAAAGTCCTCTGGAGGTAATGCATATCTCAGCTCACTGAAAATATCTTACCTTGGCAGGTTGTGTCATGTCAGAGTCAATAATGCTGAAATGCATTAAAGAATCTGAAGACTGGATCTGTTTCAATAAGGAAGATCTGTATCACATCAGTATTCCCTTTTATCTGCATTGCTGCATTAGAGGGAAATTATTCTGAAAACCTCAGAAATGTATGCCTGGGCACCCTAAAAATCCACAGTTCTGGAGAGAGGCTCTTGAAGGTAGATACTTGGTATAGCCCAGGCTGAGAGGGAGATGAACTTCGTGCTCTGAAGTGTCATTCCACAGGATTTGTTGCAGGGTCAGGGTGAATAAGAGAATATTGACATGTCATAGGTGTCGATGGTAGGAGGATACAACTTTGGGCACAAAAATTTTTTAGCACCCAGACTAAAAAATTTCTGGTGCAATGTCCATTGTTTTCAGTGAACTTCTCTCACTTCAGAATAAGGGGAGTTTGACACTCTGGTTCTATTGCAGCAGCAGGACCATGGCAAGAAGAGGTATGTGCATATGCACACATACACATACACATATACATGCACACATATATACAAATATATGTATGAATATTTCTATATGAATACAGAGGAGGTCCCAGCAACCCTGTGAGAGCCAGTCAGTTTCAGGAGGGACAAAGAAAATGAGAAAAAAGAAGGAAGAATAAGACAAAG
The DNA here is from genome assembly GCF_017590055.1 of Onychostruthus taczanowskii. Taxonomy (NCBI): domain Eukaryota; kingdom Metazoa; phylum Chordata; class Aves; order Passeriformes; family Passeridae; genus Onychostruthus; species Onychostruthus taczanowskii. Next base: position 330,573 of record NW_024499162.1, on the reverse strand, counting down.
GAGGAGATAAAATTGCATCTCATTCTGCCCCTTCTGCCTCTCTTCAGAGAGATTTGAGACAGCTCAAACCATCACTGAGTGAACGCCCTGTTTTCTCAGTTGAGATATTAGTAAAGTCAACTTGCTTTTCTGGCATTAAGGAAAGAAATGCAGATGTTGAGTTGAACTGACAGCCCTTCAGGAAGCCTTACAATCCCCCAACCTTCTTTAAAAGGGAAACAAGGCTTGCAATTAGTGAACTACAGCATCCAATTGCTATTAATGCAATTATAGTTAGGGTTATGATAGCTCTAGTGTCTTCTTGAAAACTCAGACCTCCATTTTATTAGACCATTCAATGCTTTTTAAATATTGCTTCCAGCACTTAGTAAAAGGAAACATGAACTGTGGATTGAAAATCCTGCAGATATGGCTCATATTCTCTGAAGTGTGAGTGTACATGCGTCTGGGGTAGGACTGGAAGGTATTTGAAAAACCATTTGGTACGTCCTGGAGAGTGTATAGCTTGGTGCAGCAGAGCAGCAGCTTCAGCAAAGGCACTGTAGTGACTCTGCTGTGTAAATCAGTGCTTACACATAAATACTGGGTTAATGCTTCTGGCAGGAGCAGTGTATAATAGCGAGACTAGCTTAATACTGCTGTCTCCAGTGCTCGTGCTGCAAGAACACACATTGACTCTCTGCACCTTCCATATGGCAGACACTTTAAAAATACAGTGGTCTAACAGGTTCTACTGTTTCCATCTAAATTCCTCTTCTCACAGGTAAGGAGTGAACCTTTGAATTTTTTAGCTGCAAATAGAAAACAGCGAATCAGTGTCCACCTCAGGCTGCAACATTTACCCCCTAGCTAGGCAGCACTTTGAGTCCTTTCCATACAGTCCCCTGATTCCACAAAAAACATAGGAAATTAAAAACTCTATGGCCTGGGACTAGCTGGGCTCTAGTGTGCTCGTGGGTTTGGTGATTCAGGCAGAAAAACAAACGGACAGAAAATTGTGAACTTTGACATCAATTGCGTGAAATATTGTGTGCAACAGCCTTATTTCTCTTATTTCTTTGTCAGTAAAAAAATGTTGGAGTGTTTTGAGTCTTCTGATGTTTAGGCCATGCCCACTTTTTCTCACTCATTTTCCTTTAAAGCAGAACAAGGTCACAAAAGTACTCTCAATGGGTGGTTAATACTTGGGCCTAGGGCTTCAGTGCATTTGGGGGTTTGGATCCTGGCTGTGTTGCCGACATGATTTATTGTATTTGCTGTTCAGATTGAAATGCCAGAAACATCCATCAACCTGTACAAAAAGGCCATTCTATCCCTTCTTTCTCCAAACCATGTCTGAAAAGGTATTTTTGGCCAAGTATGCCAAGGAACACACTGCTTAGCTGAAAAAAATGGGATTCCATACACAGAAAAAAGTTCATTGAGATCACAGCACATACATCATAAATAATAAGTTACTTTCCCTACAAAATGCAAAAGAATTTCCAGATAAGCTTATTTTTTCTATTAATCTCAGTTGAATTCTGCAATTATTTTCCTGCAGTATGTTCAATCATTTTTAATATCTTTACTTGTGCAACATTTTATCTTAGTGCAGTCAGTCAGATCGGTAGAAAAAATGATTGATTTTTTCTCTTTCTATGTTGAATACTAAGTAGAGGCATAAATGGACAAAATGATCATTGAAATAGAGACACAAACAGTATTTTCCAAACTAAGTGCAAAGGGAAGCCAGCATATCTGTATTTTAAACGAGGTAGGGAAATTACCGTGGAAGACCTGCTCTAATTGTCGTTCCCAGGAAAGGGCAAAACGGAAATTGCTGGTTTGTTATTCAAGTGCATCACCTAGCAAGATCTTGTTCCTCTCAGAAATTCTCAAAGGCCACCAAGCAAATAAATATTCTTTGCCATTTCTATTCATTTTCCTGAAATATCTTCCATCCAAAGGCTTTTGAGGGCTGCATCCTGACCGTGTAGCAGAAACGCCCTTTAGGGAGGGTGCTCCATGGTGCCCTGAACATCTGGACTGGGAGGTGGGCAAGATGTGTAGCAGCTGTGTAACTGATGACTTTCAGCTGGGTACCTGTGGTGAGAGGTGGCCTAGCCAACCTGGCTGCTCCTTGGTGCTGTGTAGCCAGGAACAGTAGATGTAATGAGTGTGCTTTCTTTCTGTGTGCTGCTGGAGATCTGCTTGCCCAGAAATGATTATTCATCCTATACTTTTCACTTAACTTTTTTCTTGATTAGAACAGTTTTCAAATCTAGAGCAGCACCAAAGTCTCTAGAAAAGAGACTTTTGAGGGACAAAATTCCTCAGCTTTGATTAGAATTCTGTGTGCAGTATGGCGTAAGTATACACAGGCACCCCCAAACACCCCCAAATACAGCATACTATCTGCTGTGAGGTTAAAGGGGCAGCTTGCTAACAAAATTTTGTCATCACATTCTAATGAAAGGAATAAGTTCTCTAGAAGTTCCAAAACATGTGAAGCAGTTGCACAGTGAAATCTGAAGGCTACCCATCTGAAATGCATGAATGCCTTTTGTGCCCTACCATGCATGGCAGCTACCTGGCCATTCTGCCACAGGAGCCAGCACTGCCAGCTTCCCAATAGAAGTCAACTTCTACCCAAGCAGGCAACATAGCCATGATAACACAGCCTTCTGACAACACCAAGTGAGTGGTGAGGGGGAGCATCTTATTTCCTCCCCCTCCTTGAGTCTGCAAAGATGAAGAGGGATGTGGATATGGATACCCAATTGCTCCCGTTTTGTCCTGGCAGCTGCCAGGGTCAACACACTGGAAAAGGACCATGGACAACAGGAACGGGGAGTCACACTGAAGACATGCAGGTCCTTAATGGTGTGTTGAGGGAGTGGATCCAGGAGCTAACAAAGTGTTAAAAATCTGGCATGCTCCTTTTACACTTGTTCCTGGAGTTGGGGAACTGAAGTACGCACTCAGGCTGTTGTCACAGCCCATGGAGATGTAGTGTGGTGAGGTAATAGCAATATATGGGGAAAGCCATCCTTGAGAAACTGCTTAAAATATACCCTGAGATCAGAAGAAAGTCCCTAAGTCTTGCTTGAAAGCCTGGGCTTCACTGCTGGGGAACATTTTTGAGTTCATATCTGGGGCTGTGGTGGTGATCCCTGCTGCATGCGCTGTCTGTTGAAAGGGAGCTGTGAAGGGGAAAATGAGTGGTGTGCTTTGCCATTCCAAGGGATGTGTGAGACTGCACTTACTCACAAGTGGTGCAGATGAAAATGGAGGGTATGGACATGCCTGTGGTGTGTTGAGGCCTATTGGCAATCAAGTTGGGAAAACACAGGTTTCCAGATGTCTGCAAGTTCTGGTATGTGAGCTGTAAACCAAAGGTACTATGGTGGATGAGGTGTCTGCTCTCAGTGCAAACATTTTTCCTACTTGCATTGTGCCAGGATGCTTTACTGGCTTTAATCATCACAAGTTAGAAAGCTGGTGAGTAAAGTCTTGTCACTGTATAGGTTTGCCTGGAATTGAAAGAAAAGAAAATGTAGCAGACTAAAACCATTTAATCTGGAGCAAAGTTAACAGAACGAGTTAATGAAAGAAAGGCAGTTGTTTAAAGGTGTGAAACTGCTGAAGAGAGCCAAGGTACAAGGGGTTATCCATAGATGTGGCCAATTTAAACATGACAAGCTGGTGACTCAGGGAGGCTCCACCTCCAGTGTCATTCATAAACCTAGCCTGTCCCTGGGCAGCCACTCAGCTTTGATTGCATCCTGTTTAACTTGGCCTTTGGATCACTAACTCTTCCAAAATCTGGCTTTTTGGGTAGGTATCACACCTTAAAACATCTGATCCTCTTTTATAAGTGCAAAGTACTCTTTTATTTGATTTCTTTGTGCTGCCTGCCTCCATCACTGGGTTTGGGTTGGTCCTACCAGGGACAGGCATATTTCTCACTGGCACAGAATAGTAGATCCAGAAGTGACTGAGCTGACAGACTTCGACAAAAGTTCCAGAAAGGTTTATCTCCTTTGCAGCATGGAGGCTTTAGCTGGCATCTGGGAGACAGTGGCAGAAGTTTCCCAAAAAAAACACAGATGGGAGTTCAGTTTCAGAACTGAGATCCAAATGCCAAGGCCTTGAAGGCTTGTGTCAGGTGATATCCTTGGGAAAGGTTGTTTTGCAGTGTTTTGGTGGCTGTATAGAACAAGTGGTGTTGAATGTCATCAGCAGCTAAAAAGTTGTTTTCCCTCCCAAGATTATGTGATAAAAATGAAGCTATTTTGTTTTCAATGATATTTTCCATGAATTTAACGAGGAGAGGTTCTATTAATGGAAAACCAAAAAGCACTTTCTGGAGCTCAGCAGCAACACTGTGCTACTCCCAGAGTTTGCAAACAGTTTTGAGCCTTTCCAATTTTTAAACTAAGCTGAGAAAAACAAGGATGAACTTAAGAGTAGCAAGTTTGAAACCTACATGGGATCTTGCCACTTTGTGAGCAATTTATCACCTCCTCGGGGTGGCTGCTCAGGTTCCTGGATATCCATATCTGAGCAAAATTCAGTGGTGCCTCAGGCTGCAGGTGTTGAGCCACAGCTCTTGGGGTGGACCATTGCCACCCAGCTGCCACTGAGAGCTTGTGGCACGGCTGACTGTGACCTCGTTGCTGCAGCTCAATGCTGTCCGTCAGGTAGGTACCAGCTTAGCTTTAAAGCTGTCTTAGCCCTCTGCTACATGACAATTTATATTGCCATGGCAGGGGGAGGAATAATCTTTGATTCACACTGATCTTGGCTCTAGAAACACCCACTGGCTTGATTTATATCCACATGGTGGCAGGGCGCAGGGGTGCTTGAAGTGGCCTTCAAGGCAGCCTTGACTGAAGTCAAGTCTTGTGCAGGTTCCTGCTCCTTCCTCTGCCCTTATGAGGACAGCCAGAGACTAAAAGATGGCTTGACAGCAATATTCCTTCCTTGGGAGTCTGACCAAGCTTTCCTGGCTGAAGCCAGGTGCAAAAAATCCCATTTGTTGTGAGATGAGAACAGCTGAGAGCCACCATTGCAGAAATGCTCGGGTCTGCGAATCACCACAAGTCACTCTTTGGAGTGAGAAGCAATGACAGCCCCTGTGCCCCATTCTCAAGTGGGAGCTGGGGGGTTGCTTGCATCATGCTGTCATTCTGGAGGGTCAGCTAGCAGCGGTCAGGGTCCATCCTGGCTCAAAGTGAAACCTGTGAAGGGTGACATCATGCAGGGGGCACTTAGAGATGCAACCTGCCAGCATGTGTTATTAAGCTAATCATGGTAGAGGAGGAGCCCCTGAGGCTCAGCTGATAAGGTAAAGAACACATTCCACTGTGGTAGATGAAAAGCCCTCAGCCACCTTCGGCTTGGTGTCACAGAGCTTCATGCTGGAAATGGCACAATGGTGAGATCAAGTACAGCCACCCCCAGGGTCTGGACTCTGCTGTCTCCCTGCCCAGGAGCAACCTGGTATTTACATTAGCAGCAGACAGCTGTAGAAAGTGTAGAAAAACCAAGGACCATGCTGGGGACTGCAGAGGAAACCATTGCCACAGACTGAGGCACCCTTGCTCTGGGAAAGGGTGTGAACGCTTCCCAGTCCTCCCCTGAAGCCCAGCTTTCCTGCACTGGTTCCTGGTTTGGGCTGCATTCTGCATGTAATACCCCTCTTCCACCTTTCTTCCATGATGATTACCAGATGCCTCTTTCCACTGCTTATCAGAGTAGGTGCTGCTCTTCTCCAGGAGGTCTCATCTACTAGAGGGCATTCTTGTAGGTGGAAAGCTTGAGGGCAGCAGCCCTTCCCCTGTGTCACCTTCAGATGTCACAGGCCATGAGATTTTCAGTCATGGTGCTCAGGAGCTGAGGACCAAGAAGGGTTGATAGCTCAGCTGCTCTGGAAAACAAGTTCCCACATCACCAATGCTGGCATCTGCCCTTCAGGAGAGGAGGGACCCCTGCAGAGGATCCTGCCATGGGCAAGGGAATGAAAGAGCAGCAAGGTCTGGGAGGCAGAAGTTCAGATCTCAAGAATCAAACTAAAAGAAAACAAGCAAATAAGAAAAAGTTGCTTTGGCTTCAGCCAGGAACCCAGGACAGTAAACAGAGGAGGTAGGAAAACCAATATATTCTACCCTGGGGGAACTGACTTTGAGCTAAAGAGGAAAGAAATGAATATAAAATAAAGAGCAAAGATGAAAGCCGTATATCGCAAGCACAAACTGCCACGGCCATGATTGGCAGTTTACATATTACATTTTATAACATTCCTCTTCTCCTCCCTCCATATTTTTGTTCTCCCCATTTCTCTGCTGACAGCTCATACACACGCCTTGAGCTGCACAAATAAGTGCTCTGCTCCTCCCTCGCATCCTGCTCAGACTTCACGCCAGCCCTTCCCAAGTTCACAGACCACCCCACCATCCTGGCTGCATGCAGAAGAGACAGCGGGTCAAGGTCTGAGTTGTCACAAGTCCACTGAAAAGATTTCCTGTCATGTGCAAATAAACCCAGCTCCTCTCCTCTGGCTTATTTGGTTTTTACTGAATCCGGTCAAATCACAATTTCCCCCTGCTCTTACAATAAACAATCAGCCCGTGTCAACTTGATTATGAGCTGCTGATGCAGCATTGTTGAATCCAAGCCCTGAATGTATGTTTTGGCAAAAACAGCGCTATTTTCAGCTAGGCGTGCAAGGTGGCTTGCCAAGAGGCTCAGCTTTCCCAGCAGACTCAAGGTGGGTTGGAGGCAGGGCTCCCACTGGCTGCCTGGGCAGCAGGACCAGGGGCCAGGTCTGCACAGCTCAGCACTGGCACTCCTGGCAGGGCCTGCACCACCGTGCTGCTCCTCCCCAATGGATCCAGAGCAGGATCCCAGCAGCATCAGGTACACTGAACAGGGAGAGCACAAAGAAATCCTGTGCCAGTTCTGACCACCCTGAGGACAACCATTTGGCATGCCAGCTCCCAAGGAGGTTTACTTTGTCTACATGAAATTCATAGAACCCCTTTTATCTCTGTGTCCAGTGTATGTTCCTGGTGTAGGAGCTTTAAGAGCCCTCAGCTGTGCAGAAGTTGAGGGGTAGGATTTATGCTTTCTCCACACCAGGGCAGCTACCCTCCAAGTCAGCTTGTTTACACGCAGACAACACAGCCTTCACGTCATTCCTCTCTTTAAAGGGTATTTATTTCTTTCCAGTGCAATGGTGTATCCCTATCCTCAATTTTCCTCTAGGACCACTCATGCTTTTAGCATCTATTTTTCCTGTTGCTGCTTTCTTTTGGATGCTCTATTTCCCATGGATTCAGTGGCCATAGAGGACAGATGTGAGAAACAAAATAGTGAAGGCACAGACACAAAAATGAAGTGTAACGCAATTTGGTCAAAGTGACTTCTGACACCTCTCATGACATCCTACTTGCAGAAGTCTGTTTTCCCCACGTAGAATGACTTGATCCCTACTAATGTTGACAGCATGCAGATTTACAAACTGGCAGACTATACCATTCTATTTTTTCCTAAGCAAATCCCCTCTTTTTTTTTTGCCAGCAGCGATGCTGTAGCAGCACAGCTCCTCAGGCGGTTTGCAGTGGGCAGGGCTGGCAGCTGGCAGTGTGGGCAGTGGCAGACCCCGCTGGTGGAGAGGTGCCACCCTCAGCAGAGCTGTGCAGGGGTGGCCATGCACGTGTGTACCTGCACACGAGTACCTGGCTGTGCCTGCGTCTCCTCTCATTGAATTCCAAAGGCGTTACGCGTCCTGTGGAATGAAGGAGCTATTTATGCCACCGGCATAAATAAAACCGCTGAGCATTTGCAGTAACACAGGTTGCTCAGGGCCTGAGCTGAGTCTCACTCTGGACAAGGACAAACTCTGCCTTTGGTGGGAGGTGGGTAGGGGCCATGGTGCAGGGATGCTGCTGGGAAGGACACAAGGGCAAGCACACAGGTAAGGTGTCTGTTGTCTCCTTATTGAGTGGTAAGCTGTGCTATTTGCTTGTGACTGCTGGCACAAGCCAGGGGTGTGTATTTCTGCCTCCTCATTACACAAGAAGCTTGAACCAGGGAATGTTTGCGTATAGTTGAGATAAGCACACCAGCACCTCTTCTTGTGTGCAGGCTTGACTCAATAGAAAGCAGTGGCGTATTGGGTCATGAGGGACATGTGGTGCAATTATCAAAATGAATTTTAAAAAATGTAGTTGCTATATGTTCAAATAAATCTACATTGTTATCCCGTATTTCAAAGGAAGGGGATGGTACCACTGCCTTTATCAAGGGCAACAGGATGCCACCAAGTAACACCTGCACAGAGCTTACATGACTTGATAGCAAGTGTTCTTCTTCAGAAATACCTGGTGCAGTTTATTCACTGGCCTTTAGATACATATGATGAAGGTATTCAACAGATGAGCGAGAGTCATGAGAGAAACAGGCATTTCTGTGTATGGTTTATCCCAAACTGGAATACACCTCTAACATTAGGCAAGTGAATTTTACACTTTACTGGTATCCTCCTCTTACCCTTGACTCTGAAAGGACCCCCAAGCTCAAGTTCAGACATAGCATTGCCAACATGAAAATGTGCATGAAACAATTTTATTCCTGGTCTTTCCTGGAAAACTTTGATGACCATAAACTTGTGATGTACAAAACCTCCTTAATTTTTCAACCTGCCCTTTTTTATCATCTCTTTGTTGCCTGAGTGACACTCTTGTGTTCTGGCTGATTCACCACTCCCCTGGCTATTTCCCAGCATGAAATTGCTCTCAGCGAGTGATGAATGAGTGCTCTGCCTTAACTCTGCTGGAGCAAAGGGCACAGCTACCATACACTCAAAAACTTGCAGAGTATGATGGATTCGAGCTTTTACAGAAATCTTTATTACCTCACCTTCCTTACCCTTGGAACTGAACTTCTCATGGGCAGTTTTCAATTCAACTTACTTTCTTAAAAAAAAAAAAAAAAAAAGGTGGCCAGTCAAGAGTGATTCTGTTACAGTGATTTTAAGTTGGTGTAAAACCCAGCAGTGAGGTGAAATGGGTTGCTTAGCCAGGAAGAGAATTGGCACATTGCTGGACAAGCAGGGAAGGCAGTGGCATTCAGACTGCTTTCAGTGCAGCTGTAGGACTGCACCCATGGCAAAAGCTGTTTTGGAAACAAGTTGTCTCTACAACTCCTGTGTTTGCTCATCACTGGAACTTGGTATACAAAATCTGGCATGCTTTTTTAAAAACAAACAAAATTAAAAAAAAAAAAAGAGAGACTGGCCTTGTTTTCTGTTGTTGTAATAACAACAGAACCTAGTAAAACAAAGGAAACAAAGTTCTCTGGTATTTAGTGACAACAGCTTCTTAAAAAAATCTGGATGAGATTGTTGCTCTTCAAAGTTCAAAGGCATAGGGTAGGTGGAAAGCAAGGGAAGAAGGCAGCTGTAGAGGAAAAGCATGACCAGCCTTTTGAAGATATCAGATCAGTTCTTGTACAGCTGCTGATCTTGTATGGGACTGTGGTCCTCATCTGTAAAGCTGAAACAAATTTTGAAGCTCTTTAGGGTCTGATGTCAGAAACAGTCCTATGTGTGTTTGCCTGGGGGAAACCTGGCCCTGGAGAAAGCTACTGTGGTTGAAGGTGGGTGCACAGGGCTTATGCTGTAACACTGTAACCAGCAGAAAGCTGCTCATGTTCTCATGTTCTCCAAAATGCCTTTACAAAGGCTTTGCATAGCACATATGTAAAAACATGGGTGCAATTTTGCCTTTCACCCTCCAAAAATGAAGTGCAAAGGTCATTCATGTGTGGGACTGAATTTTAATAGCCACAAGCACCCAGGATTTGGGTTTACTGCAGTAGAAGTGAGAAAGAAGAGGAGCTTGAAGAGCAAAGAGGCAAGGAATGAGCAACTATGAATCCGAAGGCAGACAACACACTAACATTATAAGACAAAGATGTTAACAAAGCCCTGAAACCCAGTCTTGCCTGGTAACTGGGGCCAGATGCCAAGGACAGGCCGATCCTCCTGGCCACGCTGTGGAGTTGGTGGTGCACTTGCTGCAGGACTCGGCACAGAGGTGTGGGGCTGAGGGAGGATGCTAACACCACGGGGGGCAGCTGTGCTGGAGCACTGCTGGTGTGAGCACACAGCGGCACTGGAGCTAAGGCTTTCTCACTGCACTGAAGTATCTCTGCTGCAACAAGGCGTCTGTGGATCCTCAGCAGAAATTTTGTGTCCAGCACTGGCAAGACAAAATACCACAAATGGAACAAGTTGTCATGCTGCTCATTTACTTTCATACACACAATGGCTACCTTGAACAAACCCCATCCTGTTTAAGTTCAGGGGCTGTGCTGCTCATTCTCTGTGTTAAAACTAGATAAACTGAAGAAGTGTCTAGCCTTCCATTTAGCTAAGAGCTGAGCTTCTGGACAATGCATCAGGTGCTAGCACATTCTCAGCTGCACTGGTGGATTTGTCAAAGCATATATTCAGCAAAGGGTTCAAGAGCTTGCATCAGGGATAGGCGACTTCCAGGAGGCTGTGCAAAGAGTTTGGGGGTGAAACTTCTCTGTAGTCCAAGGCTGGGGCAGTGGGGCTAAGATATTATCTTGAGTCTTTATTCAAAGCTGTTCAAAACTCTTGGTCAAGAAATCATAGAATCATAGAATGGTGTGGTTTGGTTTGGGAGGGACCTCACAGACCATCTAGAACCACCCCCTGCTCCCATGGGCAGGGACATGGGACCAGGTTGCTCAGGACCCCATCCAACCTGTTCTTGAATGCTTCTAGGAGTAGGTCAAGCATCACTTCTTTGGGCAACCTGTTCCAGTACCTCACCATCTTCTGAATAAAGAATTTATTCCTAGTATCTAATCAAAATCTTTCCTCTTTTAGCTTAAAACCATTTCCTCTTGTCCTAACCCTACGTAACCTTATAAAAAAGTTCCTCTCTTCCTCAAGTAGCTTTCTTGTAGACCTGTCATCACATGACAGGGCTTTATGATTGGATGTCCAGTGTTTACAACTTTTGAGAGTCTGGATATTCTGCAAATCAAGTTTCTGTATGAGAATGACACCTTTTGGCTCACAGCTGTGGCTGTCCTCAAGTGCTGCTCAATGATGGGTGTGGAGAAAGAGCTGAGTGATGAGTAACCAAAGTAAAGCTGGCAACTGAGATGAGTTTAGGTGAGTTAATGCACTACTAATGCACTGTCAGGCCCAGACATATTAATACTGAGGTTCCTTGAAATACCTTACATGCTTGGCTCTCTCCCCAGCCAGTGGTGTGAATACCAACCACTAGGGACAGAGTTAGGGACTGATTATGTCACCCGTGACCTTCGGTTTCTTAAACAACTTCGGGGTCTCCAGGAATTGGCTTCAAGGGTTTGCTAGGGAAGGGAGCAGAAAAGAGCATCTAAATCGTACCCGGCCTTGTTACTCGTTCTCACTCAGATCTTGTTAATTGTCGCTCTTTGTAATCAATACCCTTGTTTAGACAAAGCCGGAGAAGGAAAAAATTGTAAAAAGCCCTGTTTAACAAAGAGCACTGATGGACCAGCTAGGCATCCTTCGCTTAAAAACCAGTCATGAAATGAACAAACAAGGTGAGAACAACAATCTGATTCTCATGCAAATTTTCGCCCTGAGAGAGGAGTTTTGTGCATAAGCACAAAATCCATTATGAGCTAATTGTCATTTGCATACCCTGGGCTATCTCAAAGCACCTCTGAAACATTAGCTGCAAGGCATTTTGCTAATCAGGGCTGGTCCTTTCCACCCTTTCCCGTGCAGGTAAGTGGTATTTGCCCGAAGAAAGGGAAACTGCAGTTTACAGCCTCTATCGAATGAAGAATCACAGCCTCTAAAGGGGAGCACCAAATGCTCTCATAGCCACACAGTGCTTGAGAGGAGCAAGGAGAGTAGCAAATGACTTGGTAGAGATCATCCAGGGAAACAGCAGACAGGTTTGAAATAGTCAACCAATGTCGTGTCACCCTCTCAAATGTGTCTCTCAAAGCTGGGCATCTCCTGAAGAATTCACAGGGATTATTTGCTTAGTCTGAGACATCAGGATGGTACAGCTTCATGGCTCCAGGGCTTCAGTGTTTGGAAGCCAGGTACCTGAGTTGTGACAAGTCCACCCATTTCCCCTGTGTCTGACTCCAGGTGTGCCTTAACTCCCTCTCCTCCATAGCCTGCAAGTTATTGGCTTCCCCCTAAAAGCAGCCAAGTCAGGTTGCAATACTTGTTAGATTGGTGGAAACTTGTAACAAACTCCTGCTTTAGCTGCTTGAGGAACACATTACTTTTCAGGACTCTCAAACTAGTTTCTGCACATCTCACTGGGAAATGTCAAGGATGATGCAGACAGCAAAAAGCTGAATGAAATTGCTGGTCTTTACCAAAGACGCTAAATGATAATAAGCAGAAAGTCACTCCAAAGAAGTGTTCCCAAGGATTCAGTTCACCTGCTTGTTTTCAAATATGTATTTTCCCACTGGTAGAATTTTCATGATGTGCATAAGAGAGGTGTGATTTAACAGTCAAGGACCAGAAACATTAGTGATGATGAATTATGCCAGTCTTGGACTTAATTGTCCCTCCATGCCTTGTGCCAGCAGAGTGGTAAGGAACAAACTTCTCCCCAGAATGGCTCATCACACTGTGGGCTCTCTGGGCAGTGTGGGGACAGCATGAAGGAGTTATTCATGGGGTACCATGATGGCTTCTCTCCTGAGCATCAGTGGCTGTGGCATGGCACTGATGCACTTGTCCTGGGTTTTAACTCATGCAACCAGGGCTCAGGAATACTCCATTATATTGCAATATGCAAGCAGAGAAAAGGCCCCTTAGCAGAAGGGGCATTTGGTTTTGCCTTTTACTTGTTCTGCTCTCAAGAACCTCATCCTGAAAAGTGTGGGCAGCAATTTCTCTCCTTCTCTTCATCCCTGTCTGTAGCTCAGGGGTGAAAAGAAGTGTGAGTGGCACCCCAAAATCCCAGGCTTTGCACTGGGCAGGTTTTTTCATAGGTCTGTTCCTGATGTACAGCTTGACTGTTCCCTTCTTCTCCCGCAGATGACATCCTCTGGTGTCAGGAAGGGTTTTTTCTGTCTTTGTGGTGGCAGTGATGGGTGCTACCTGGGTCCCACCCCAAGGGAAGCAGGTGCTGGCTCAGATCTGCTCATCTCCGAGCCAGGGTGCCCTTGCCAACATCACCCTGCTGTGGTTCGCTCTGAATCTCAATGAGCACCTTAGAATGTCAGGGGCAGATGGGATACACTGATTACTTGGATCCTTCCTGTTTTGGGACACGACAAGTGGTTCATTTTCCCTCTCTCCTTTCATGCTCACACAATGCTTTACACTGATCTCCCCTGCACACATTTATCTGCCAGGCAGGGTAATAGAGCGGCACCCAGGAAGTCTCCAAGGCTTTTGTAGGGGTTTGGAATTGCTGAGCTGTAAATGCAGGGAGAGGCAGCATGTGTAGCTAATCCTACGATACAATAACCAGTCCTTCGCTTTGGATGTCAAATTCACTAAATGCATGATTGTTTATTGTTTGCCTGTGTAATGATGTGCGTGGGACTTGGGCCAATTTGGAAATATTAATAAACACGACAGCATTTCAGTAATGCACCAGACAGAATCCTCCCATTGCTCCCAGGAACACTAAGACAACATGTTCATAAATGGAATGAAAGGGAATTCTCTTCTGAAATTAAAAAAAAAAGGGGCTTTCTATTATCTAAACTAAATAGCAAAATATTTCACTAGGTTATTCACACTGGCACACTCTAGCTGCAGGTGGGTTCATTAGTTTCTCTCTGATGTAGCAAAATTAGATCAGTGTAAGGGACAAGGAAGCTGGCATTAGCCTGTGCTGTCACTGAAAGTACTGCTTGTCCGTCAGGAGGAATGAGCTAGTGATTTACAGGACATTTAGCTCAGGCATAACTGAGCAGTCCATTTTATCTCAGCCTTTTCTCTCTTATGGACTAGGAGCCTTTTGGCTGTGGCTCTTTTATCCCTCTAGGCCCCCTGTGTGGTGGCACACCTGTGTTGCCAACACTTCAGAGGGGGATATTCAAAAGTAACCACGCGTGAATGTTTATTTCCCAAAATCAGTCTATTTGACCTGCACCAAGCAACCTCCCTCCTGCCCTTCCAGCTTGAGTCTGTGACATCACAACTTTTTGGTAATGGCCTATTAATCACCTACTGCCTGATGCTGTGAATTCTGTCTGGTTTCCTCCAGGATACTTCATCATCTGCAAGCAGGACTTGGACCAGGCAGGGATGCCTCCAGATGCCGGTGTTCTGAGCTTTGCCAGAACCGCATGATTTCTGTGCGTGCCATTAGACTGGGATGATGAACAGCTTGGCTGTGAACACATGGAGTGCAAACCCTGGTGAAACCTGGCTTGGGGCCCTGGCAAGTGAACATCCTTACTGCTGTGCAGAGCTGCCATCTGGCAGGTTGGACCTGGTGTCCTCACCACTCCAGCTTCCCAAGCCAGTGGCTTTTTTGTTTCCTTTTAAATGAAAACAAATGTTAACTTCAGCCCACGGATGATGCAGCTCATGGCTACCAGCAGCATCTCTTTGTACAGGGGTTACTGGGATGAAGGCTCTTAACTGCACACCACAGTACCCAAAAATAGCCCCAGTGGGTCAGCAATGTGGACTTTGCAAGGAAATGCAAGGAAGAAAATGATTCCACCTCACAGAGCAACCAGGCAACAAGGCTGCAGTTTGTGGTGCAAAGCACACAAACAAAGTGCTCTGTGTCAGTGGGTGCAAGGTGAGGCACAATCTGTTTGTCCCTATGGCACCGCCAGCTGCATCCCAGGAGCCATGTGGGATCCCTCTGGTGCATTCTGCAGGAAAGGGGCTGCTGTACTCTCTGCTGCCCCACCTGCAATACTTGCACTTTGAGGACCTTTGTGTAGTATTAATGTGAGGCACCTATTTCTTATTTCCTGTTTTGCCTGACATCATGGGGAAAAGAAACCAAGGAGAATCCAGGTAGGTACAACTGGACAAAATTTGAATGGGGTTTGTTTAACAGCAGCGACCAATTTTCCCCATTGCCAGTGGTGTGTCTTCATATGTTCTTTCTCCATCCCCTTCTTACAAGTTGGTTAAAACTTGTGCCCACATCCAGCTGTGCCATAGGATGGTTACAGCAGAAAATAAGAATATTTGAGCCTGAACCCAAATTTTTGGTAAGAAGAGCAACTGCCCCTTCTAGCTCCCCTTGCTCATTCAAGACACAAGAACAGTTCTGGACGGTATAAATTAAGACAGCCCAGAGCAGCTTCTTTTGCAGCTGAGGGTAGAGAATCCAGGCTAAGCTCACACATGGGATTTTGGAGGGATCACATCGAAGCGAGGCAGTGCCAGGGGCAGCGGCTGTGGTGCACACATTGCAGGCTCCAGTGGCATTGTGTGAATTTACAACTTGCAACTCCTTGAAAAATGCTGCCAGAAGAAGAAAGGCTCTTTCCTTTTCACCACAGCACTGATGAAGCTTTCAGAGAGTAAATTTCCAGCGTGGAGAGTGCCATTTTCCTCCAGCAGTTTGCTGCATGGATTTATCAGCTTTTTGGTTGTCCTGACACAACCACATCTGCCCCTTCAGCACTCTCACCAAGGGCCCAATAGCCCTTTTCTGGTATCATCACCTCACAGGTTCACACTCTCCTGCTTTTCCATGAGGAATGGCAAAATTCAGGCTGTGAGGATTCAGGCTACAGGTCCATACACAGTGGACACAGCTGTCTTCCTTGCTTATTCCACATGTTTTTTAATTTTATTGAAGAGCATTTTGTCTGAATTTAACTTCCCAATTGTCTTCATTGTCTGCGATCATCAAACCCTCAGTTCCCTGTCTGTCCCACAGTCATTTGCAAATTCTGTCAGTAGTTGTTCTTTCCAGATCACTGGAGGAAGATGCTGCAAAGTGTCAGGTCTAGAAGAGGTTCCCAGGGAGCCCCACCAGAAGTGTTCCCATGTGTGCCTCCTCCATTGGTGCCTGTTGGCCATCCAGCCCCTCAGCTGCTTTAAATGTTGTCTGGAGCTGTTGCCATAGGTTCATTTTCCCCAAAAAGTGCTGTGTGGGGCCTAGTGGTGCCTCACCCAGGGATTGCCTCCAGACAGCTACAAGTATCAGTCACTTTTTAAAAAACCAACAGAAAATTAAATAAGATCTCTTTTCCATGAAACACTGTTAACTGGCCCTGATGCTCTCTCTTTTTTTGTTGTTGTACTTGAATCGTGTGTCATCTTCTCTGAGATTTGGTCTGAGGTTCATGTCAGATATTTCCACCTTGTCTTTTTCAAAACCTTGGCATAGACTTAGACCTTTTCCAGTCCACCGGAAATTTGCTGGCAGCCCTGGGGTTATTAAAAGTGGATGCCAACAAGCTAAACATCTCCCAGACAGTTCTTTAAGGACTTTAGGGTATAAGTTATCTGCACTTTGGAATTTAAAATTGTTTGTCCCAAACAACTGTTGTCTGTCACTCTTCTCAGTGGTGCACTGGAGAACACTTTTTCATCCTTATGTCATCTCAACATATCATCTACTTCAAGTGCAGAACAAAAATATTAATCAAACTATTCTGCATTGTCATTAGCTTTTTCACCAGCTTCATATAGAAATGAGCTAATATTGTTGTAGCAACTCATTTTTCATTTCTTAATGGATATCTTTATGGGAATTGTTGAATTTATGTATCTGCATGACAATTGGCTGAATGCTTCTTGACTTTTGAATATATGTAATCCACATTGTCTTTTAGATACATCATTCAGATAAATAATTTGCAAAACATAAATTATTCAGGATGTTGCTCAGCCACACAAACGAGTTTTCTTGTTTGGGTCATTCATCTCACCTAGATGAGGGCTAAGGCACAAGACATGCTGCTCTTTTCACTTTTACTAAGACCAAGTTAATTGAAATATAAAATATCCATCCCCACACAGCAATGCTGCCTGCAGAAAGGAGATACAGCCTGATTGGAGATATAAGGGATTATCCTCAGGTTCAGGAGACACAGATTTTGTTGCTGGCTGTGTGTTACTAAATCTCCTCATGCAAGTCATTCAGCAGCCCATGCCCAACTCTCCTGCCCAGTAATGGGGACTCAGTGGTGTTTCACCTCCTCTAGGAAATGCTCAAAGTCTGTGCAGAAGCATATCTTCCCTGAAAGAAGCCTTCTGCCATCAGGGGGCTTTAGAAAAGTATTGAATGGACAGGATTAGCACTTGTTTTGCTCTTCTTTGGTTGCCATTTACCTGGCCACTCACATTTGGAACATCTCATTTAATAGTGATTTACTTTTGGCTCGCAATTTCTGGAAAAGCTGTCCAATGCAAAGCTAGGACTTCAGGGCAAGAAAACAGAATCAATACTTGTTAATCTTTTAATAAGTGCTGCCCCCAGAGAGTGGGGTTTAGACCTTCACAATTTCCAGTCTCTTCTCCCTGCGAGTGAGTGGAGTAGGCGGAGAGGAAAGCTGAAACCAGGAGTGATCTGTATCCAATATGTGATTTGCTCTTTGTGGAAAGACCAGCTTTGGTTCAGACTGCTCCAGCTGGTAAAACTTTCACTCTGGAAATTTAGTGTGAAACCAAATGTGTTTCTTGAAACAGATCCTTGGAGGACTTTCAAAGACACCGGTAGGTCAGATGTATCCAATTAGTAAGGGCCTGTGACAGCAGGCGAGAGCCCAGAGGGGCAGGGTGGGGAATCTTCCCTGAACATCTTGCCTGCACCAGGCTGAACTTCACTGAGGTCACCCCGTGGGTTAGAGCACAGGCAGTTCATGGTGGGGTTTTGGTGGCAGAGCCTTCCTTCTTTGAGCAGGGCTCACATGGCAGTCAAGTCATAGGCTGTCACCCCCACTTCTGCATCTACCCACCCGCCTTCATGTACAGTCAGAAAATGGGAATGAAGGGACATTTCTACTCCTAACATTTTAATGTTTCTGCTGGCTGCTGTTTTGTAAACATGGCCTTTCACAAGATTTTTCAGCTTGACTTCTCTTTAATCATGCTCTCTATCACCTGGGAAGATTTTATCCCTTGTAGTATATCTCACCTCTTTCAGGAAAGCTCAAAAACAGGTTTAGAGTCCCTGCAGACTGTGAGTGAGTTCAGGACCCTGTCTTGGAGCCTAGTACTACTGGGGGAATAGCTCTGATACTTGGCTATAAGTACAATTTTTCTCTAAATCTTGGATCTTTGGATCAGCTGTCATTACAATGCAAGGACAGTCCAAACTTTGAGTGTTGCTCATGTGCAAGATGACTTCTGTTCATTGCTCACAGCTTCCATGCTGGATTTACTCACTGGGCAAACTAACCAGGGGAAGAGTTCCCCAGAGACAGCACCCAGGGCCTTTCACCTGAGAGAGTCTTGGGGCATTTCACAACTCACACATGTACACCTCTGCTGTGGAGAGGCAGAGGGGAGCCCAGGGCACTGCACAACACCTCCTGCTGTCACAGAGCTTGGGAACAGCCACACAGAAGCAGAGATAGGCTTAGCTGGTAATGCCCCAAATGAGAACTAAAGAGAGGGAAGGTGACCTTGACTTAGGAGGTGAGACAGAGCTCTCAAGCAGTGTTGCTTTCCAGTATTACTATAGGCAATCCCCAGTCATTTTACAAGCTGAAAAAGGGAAAAAGGACACATCCCTAGTGACACTGAAGGATGCTAGGCTGCTAGGTATAGTATGAAAAGACCTAGCCTCTAAAGTGGGGATCAGCTTGAAAACTACATCAGAAACAAAATTATCCTCATTTACTATCTACTTTTATTTATCCGAATCTCATCTTTACCAGGCACCAAGTGTTCAATTAAAAAAAAACACTGGCCAGGCAATTGCTCAGTCCTGTTCATAAGCAGCGCTCAGGTGCTGAGGAACAGGGATGTACCTGAGCTGCCAGGAGGACTACTTTAACAGCAGTATTAGTTTTGCCACAGCTTCCAGTGACATAGGAACTACTCCAGATGTGGAGTGTTCATGAGCTGATTTATGAACTAGAGTAGGATTACAGCAGCTATCTATGCTATGGATAAGGATACAGAGGATGATGGCTGTCTCCAGCTTTGGCCCCTGCAGATGCACCTCACTTCACAGCTTTCTGTCAGCAGAGGACAGGAGAGGAAATCAAAGTACAGTAGCCCTTGAGGAAAGGATGAACAAGGCTTTGCATTTTAGATGAGCTTTAGGTTAGAAAAATAATAAAATCCAAACATTTTAATAGAAAGATCAGCTCTAATGTTGGTAATCTAGACAGACAGCAGTGGGATGAGGAGAGACATAGGGAACGTTTGATGTAAAATTTTCGTGCCCTGAAAATCAGACACAGACGTGGAGAAAGGTATGTGAACCATTAAAATGAAAGGAAACCTGAGATAGTTGTTCCACCAGCTGCCAAAGACACTGTGCTCTGTTTGTGCACGCTGGAGCCTCCTCTCCTCCACATTTGGCAGCGTGGCAGATGCCGCATTGTGGTACCATCAGAGGAGAGGAAACCCAGAGGATAAACCAGAAGTGACCTAGGAACATACCTTAAAAATTCCTTTCTACTCATTAATCTGGCTGGGGAAAGAGGAAGGGAAAGTCCAGGCCCAGGAGCCAGGGGGCTGAAGCCCTCTGCTCACTTGCTGAGCTGACACAGAAAGTTCCTTTCCTGTTCAGAGGCACCAGTGAGCAAGAAGGAGCTGCCTCTGTCCTTATGTGTGACCAGGCAGCAGTGTCTCGGCAGGTGCTGCAGAAGTCCTCTGTGGTTCTTTTTGGGAGTGCCAGTACACTGCAGAGAGACCAGCAGACTCTTTACATGCAAGTTTGTACATTACTGGAGGAGCATGAAAGTTCTGCTCCTTCTTATTTGATTATGCCCAGGCTGAATCTGAGACACCCCAAAGCTGATAGCATTTTTATTGCTGGTTTTCACTGTGTGCTGTGACCTTCATTATCCTTGAAACATCTCTTGTTGCAGCACAAGCCTTCATTGAGCTTTCTGCTCTTGACTCCCAGCATGGGAAACTGACTCCTCGGGACCTTGGTCCAGCCTCCCCACCACCCCTTGGCCAGCACCCACCTCTGCTCCGGTGGGTGAGGGTGACAGGCTCCTGACAAGGATAAAACAGACACTCAGGAGGGCACTCCTGTACCCACCAGGCACTTGCAGCTGCATCTGGCCTGGACCCCCCACTGCAAGTACAGCAGCAGATGCTCTGGGAGAGAGACAGAGGCTACCCACTAAGAGAAAGCCAGGCCTGTTTGTGTTTACATTACTGCAGGGATCACCCAGTGCTGCTTCTAGATGGAAAGCTGTGCAATCAGCAGGAGAGTGGCTGAGCCTGGGCGCAGCTGGGGCTGTGGCCTTGTGCCACTGCCTCCTGCAGCTCTGTGCTCCCGGACAGGACGATGGACTGTCATCACATCCTGACAGCACACGGGCTTACCCCATCCCAGGCAGCTGGAATGGAACAAAGTTTCCACACCCGACTTCCAGATCAGGAAATCCAAATCCATGTGCAAAAGGACAGAGCATGGGAGCAATGGCACTCAGTCACCACAGTGCCATCAGACACAGAGGAGGTACTCTTAAAACACTGAGGAAGTTGCAGAGTGTCATAAGGGCTAGAGAACCACTCCACACCAGCTGGGAACATGCAGACACAGTCTTTGGCATGTCTTGGATGGAACAGATTCTTTGGTACCAGGGCTGGGAGGCAGGAAGGGGGCAGGCGAGGAAGGTACCACCTTTGTACCTTTTTAACTTCCAAAGTTCCTCATCTCTCACTGTGTTCCCATGTGTCACTGAGGGTTGCTGCCTGCCTACAGCCTGAGGAAGTCTCCTCCATGGGAAGGCAGCCAGCAGCACTGCCTGCAGCAGAAGGACAGAGTTTTCCAAGGAGCACCAGTATGAGGTTTTTTCTTCTTTGTACTTGGTCATCTAAACAAGGCTCTGATTAAAACCAGGAGCTGTTGTACACTCAGCCACATGTGGACATCAGCCCAGCTATTTGGTCAACAAAATAAAAATTAAGATACTTAACTCTGAGCATCTGTTTTCGTGCTTTGTTATTTTTTTTAAATTTTGGCTGAGTCCCTGTGAGATTGGACTATTTTCCTGACAGGTCAGCAGAATGAGATGTTTTAAAGCTTTCTAAAGATTGGTTCTTTTACTTGATGATGGCCCAGAAAGCCACTGGGGATGTACAGTCAGCATCCACCCTTTTTGGGAAAAGGAGCGGGTGGAAGGGGAGAGGCCATGGTTCTGATTTGCTTGGCTTGGCGCTCAGGCTCACCGAGCTGTGCCTTATGCTGCAGCCACATGATTTGTGTAGCTGTGACACACAACCATAAATCAATCCAGTTGGGCTAGAAAAGTTCACAAACACTTACTGAACTTTTGGACGAATGTGGGTCGAGTTTCAGGCTCATAACGAAATCTGACACCAGGCAGGCTTCAGAAGGATTTTCTTTTCATTGCAAACCTTTTGTAGAGCTTCACTAGAAAGGTGGTGGTCAGGAAAGTGCTGTGTTTGGTTAAGAAAAAAGGTGTTAGCATGCGAGCCTTTAAATAGAGTAAGGCTGACTTTATGGAATAGTCCTACTAACAGTTAGTGAAAAATTACTATTTTTGAAAATTTCCTCTTGTACAGCCAGGACTTATGTTCATTTAACTTATCTTCATTTCACATGTCCAGCATGGCTAAAACACCTGCTGGGAAGATCCATTCCAGCATATTTTGCAGATTTTCAGAGAGATTTCATATCTCTTACTCTTAAACCTATTAAATTGTGGTGATCTCTTTGAAAACTCATGCTTTAAAAACAAACAAACAAAAATATCTGATTTTATTGGCATGGAATTTTCTCACAAACATCTTAATGCAATGCTAGCAAAAGATTTCAAACAGCATCATCATTTTTAGACAGCTCAAAATTAATCTGTATTCCTTCCTTAAATCTGAATGCAGAAATGAAACCAGAAAGGGCTTCCTTGTCAGGTTCACTATTGCTTTTCTGGATGAGTGAGGTCAGGTTCTCCTGCTGCATCCCCCAGGACTGCAGATATCCTCAGTGGATTAGTCTGAGTTCAGATTTTGAATAAGCCATTGCAGTGTTGCACATTGCATGCGGGCCAGGACTGATAATCTGGAGATTTTAAGATACTAAGATTTCAGGTCCAGTTCATTTGCCCTCTTTTATTTGAACTTCAGGTTTTGTATTTGCAACCTTTTCCTTCACAGTGCGCAGGAGTGAGAAAGCTGAGATCCTTAAGCATTCACAAGGCTATACAGCCATTTTTTCAGGAGAACAGTTGAAACACCACGGCTTTTTCAGAAAAAACTCAAGAATTGGCATCTGTGCCTCCAGATCACCAAGCGAGGCTCTGACTCCACTGAGCTTTGTTTTTTACTCCTTTACAGTACAAATTAGTAGAAGCCTTATTGTACTTTACAGTTTGTATTTCAAATAAACATATTGCATACTAAGAAACTGTTATGGCTATTTGGTCCAGTGTTTTCACTGTTTGGGATGACTCTTGCTTTTGGACTAAATTGACCCTGGAGCAGATCCCAAATTAACAAAAACAAACTAAAAGCATGGGCTTTCAGTCAGTTTAAACACAGATACACAAGAAATACTGAAGCTTAACCAGCACTTTGTGGAGGTCTGTGTCTCTCATGAAGCAAATGGCGCTGGTGCAAGCAACTGACCTATGTAAAAAGGACCAAAAAGGTCCAGTGTTCTCCTTATTGACAACATGACTGTGGTGATTCAGAGGAAATGGCTAAAAAAGGGAGGACAGTGAAATGCCTTTCTCAGGAAGGGATATTGTGACCCTCAGATTCTGAACAGTGATTTTTATTTGGCCTGGGCAAAATTCAGTTTGGAAGTTAAAGGGAATAATGAACTGAAAATCTCTGAGCTATGTACAGCTGTCCCAGAAAAAACCAATGCTCTGGGCTAACTTCTGCTTCCATGGAGATGGATACACCTTGTGTAGGCTGCTGGGGGACTAGACCCCCAGGATCAAGAGCAGCATCTTGGGTTGCTCTGGACCTTGCTGGACCATATCTACATTCTTGAAAATCTTCCTTTCCATGACAGAGTCCTATGGGCTCCCTCGCTAACCTCTGTCTAGTGCATGTAAGTCCTGAGGGACTAAGGTAAAGCACATGGGGTTTATAGACTTACAGCTGAGTTTGGAAACTAATTTGTGGCTTTAAAATATGAGGTCTCAAAGGAACTATTTTCCTCTATTTGTCAGAGCAGTGGATTCAAATCCTTCCATGCCAGAGGGACCCCAGGAGTAAGAATTGGAAAGACGGCAGAGAATTGGGACTGCACTTGATAGATAATATATGGCAGAAAGACAGTGTAGTTCCTCAAAGAGGACAGGGAACAAGAATTCTTGATGTCAGGAGATGAGGGACCAAGAAAAGCTGCAGAAAAGTCATCAGATGGAGAATATTTCAGCTAGATATAAGGAAAACTTTTCTTATCAAGCCAAGAAATTACAAGTTGCTAAGAGTGCCATGGAGTTGGAGTGGGCTCAGAACGGCAAGTAACAGAGAGCTCTGCTGGCACAATATCACTGCTGTTGGCTCCTGACCCAGCTCACTGTGGGCCACACCATAACTGCATTTAACACTCCCCTAGGATCTACAGCTCCAATGCCAACTCGAGGGGACAATACATGATATCAAAATATCTGCAAGCCATTGAAGCATTGGAGATCTGCTGGAGTACAGATGAAGCCATTCTTCCCAATGAAATTTTGCAAGGGCTGCCACAATGCCAGTGGTGTCACAGAATTGATCACAGAAGGGTTAAGGTTGGAAGAGACCTTAGCAAGTCATATTGTCCAATGCCTCTGTTCATGCAGGGCTCTGTTCTACAGCAGGTTGCCCAGGATCATGTCTGAAAAGCTTTTGAATATTTCCAAGTATGGAGACTTTGCTGTCTCCCTGGGCAACCTGTACATCAGTGATATCAAACAGACTTCCTGCCTTTCACGTGCTCTGTGCACACCTTATTCTTGGACAAGTCCTCCATGTAAGAGATCAGCACATACTTCAAGCAAGGCCAAAGCAGGTGACTCACTGGATGCAACTTTCATCCTAAAGCATCCATGTTTCAGCACAGCAGCATGGCTAAGAGCTGGTACCCTAAATCACCGTTTTCCAAACTTGAAGTTTTCCAGGTGGAGAAAATTATTTAATATCCTTCTACGCATGAAGGAGCCAGAGATGTGTCTTTGACACTCAGATGTGCTCCACTTCATCAGAAGGATAGAAAGCACCATTTCAAACATGCTTCCACTGGGAAAAGTTTAATATGGAGAAAATTGCTCCCAGGGAGCTATGAGACTGAGAACTGTGCCATGAGAAGCTGTAAAGCTGTAAGAGTTGTTCTTTTGCCTGGGTAAAGTCTTGATGGAGAGTAAACATCCATTTGTACTATACCTGATAGCAGCAGGAACAAGAACAAGATGAAGGTAAATCCTGCATTTCATAATGGAAGGGTTTCTGCTCCTCAAAATTCAGAGTCCTGTGTGCATGGGAGTTTCTGAATGTGTGCATGTGTGGTCCACAGCTCTTTGTTATATACTGTGATTTTCCCCACTCCTCTACAGAGATAAGTAGGTAGGAGGCAGCTGTTTGGATAACTCAGCAGCAGGTGATAAGATTATAACAAAGCTGTTGGATGGCAGTGGAAACTTTCTATGCCACACACAGGGTTTTTATCAGGGGTCTACAAATTGTCTTTGTTTCATTTTAAGGGCTTAACTTAGCTCATCCTCAAAGCAAAGGCCTCATCCTTCCTGTCATCTTCCAAGATAGAGGAAGTGGTGAGATATGTGTGTGTGTTCCCTGTCAGTTGATATCACTTTGCACCAGAGCCTGGAAACAGGCTTTTAAATCAGCATTTTGGGTTTCCTTTCCTTGTTTCCCTCTGCTTTGGTGACTTTGGCAATAAGAGCCTCCATTTCCTTCTTTGCTCTGATTAAACAAACTGGAGGATTCAGAGATGGTGTGAAATGAGCCAACCCTAATGGGACCTAGGAACAGCCTTTCCCGTCCCTGTAAAACCCCAGTGCAGGCAGTGCTCACATCCCCTGCCTTGGTGCCAAGGAAATTGCACATGTATACTCCACGTGTAACCTAAAAAGCCTGGAAATTAGTAGGCAGCTACTGAGATGATAACTGAACCCATGTTTGTGGACTGGCTTGCAACAACTTAGCTCGGAGCCACCGCAAAAGCAGAGAGGCTTTGAACACAGCTGTGTTGACTCATCAGAGAAGGTGAATCGATATAACTAGTGCCAGAAAACTGACTGATGGAAGAAATCTTTCAGCTGGGCCGACTCATCAGAGAAGGTGAATCAATATAACTAGTGCCAGAAAACTGACTGATGGAAGAAATCTTTTAGCAGGGCCTTTCAGAATCTGGAGATGCGCATGAAGGGATTGGCTTGGTAAAACCAGAGTGTGACCTGCACAGGAGTTGGGTACAGTCTGGAAGTCCCATGCACTGCTGCACATGTGATGAGCACTCCTGCCCTGTCACTGACATCACAGAGCAGCTAGCAATATATAACGTGTAGCATTTCCTTAGAAACATTAAGTATCAAAACAAAGCAGTAGCTTGAAGCTGTGCACTGTTCCTCTGGCCCTAGGGACCAACATGTCTCTAGAGTTCCGAGCTGCCTTGCAAGGCCAGTCTCTGCCCCAGAAGAATTTGCAGAGTATATGGACAAGACACAAAAAGAATGGGAGAAAAAGGGCTAAGCGTTCATATTTATTGGCTAAGGGGACGGAAGAAGAAGAAGAACTTAGATGTGTTCCTGATTTACTTCACGTGTCCTTGTTTTTCAGCAACCAGAGGCCTTCCAGCCATGTCCATATCCTGTGCCAGACACAGGCTCTTTGCCACCAGGACAGTCACTGTGAGGTTCTTCAGGAATGTTACTGCATGTTAAATCCTCATCCTATCTCAGTACACATGACATTGCAAGCATAGACAAGCTGTTTCAACCTGATTTAACCAGGTCAAAGAGGAAATGTGCAGCAGAACAGCCTTAGTCCCTGCCCACTGGTAGTCCAGTGTTTAACAGCTTGCAGTTTGCTGAAAACCATGAGTGAAAAGAGCTATCCCAAATGAAACTTACCTGACACTAAATGCAAATTTTGTGAGCAAGAAGTAAATGAAACAACTGAAAAAGCTGGAGAAATGTCTAGATCACTTGGGTGGTTATATGTATTTAAGACAGGTTTGGCTTATGTGTTTGTTAGCAACACCAGCCTCAGAAACAAATACTTTAAATCTTCTGATATGACTTTTGTCTGGGAATGGAGACATGAAACAAAGAGTGCATCTCATTGAAAACCTCAATCCCAAGCCCTGAATAACCTGCAGAGCACTTTAAAGTTCTAAGAACTTTTCTGCCTGGTATTTCCTCATGCTTATTAGACGTGTAATGAAAAAAGATGATTTATAACACAATCCTTATATATACAACCTTTCTTCTAGAAAACAATCAATGTTTGTGCAGTGCTGGTAGAAGCATCTCATTTGTGAAGTAGTTTTAACTGCAGGGAAGAGAGATGTTGACTCAGTTAAAAACCTTTCAGCATCTTTATTTTAGTTCCCTAGAAAAAGGTCACTAAAGACACACTGAAAAAGGCAGAAGACACTCCTTTTCCTACTGTTGATGGCCCATGAGATGCCAGTGGAGAGGAAAGTTGCTCTGACTTGCTCAAGTGGGGGAAGGTGCCCTCACTAACACCAGGGTGAGTGGCCCACAGCCCCATGGAAGCTCTGCACCTCATTCACTGACATGCAAGATTTTTTCCTTACATTTTGGTGGAAAAGGTGCTTAAAATTTGTCCTAACAATCCAGAAGGAGACTCCTTCTATGTAAGACAACCCTGAGGGACTACTGAGGAGACCTGGGAGTTCCAGCAGGATGCAGCATTAGGAAAATAGGCAATGAGAGAGTGTCAGGACACTCGTGATCTTTGTGGTCTTCTTGCTTTCTGAGATGTCTAGTCCAGGTCAGCCTGGGACTCCCTGGACATGCCTGCAGAGTCCAGATGACTCATTTTAATCAACAAAATTGAAATTGCACTGCCCATATCTTCTTCGAGAAAGGAGCACTGACGAGGACAGATTTCCCACTACTGTAAAAATGACCCTACATAGGAAGTTCTGCAGAAATGCATACATGTACATATCTAAACTAAAATGATTTAAACTGTTTACAGATCTGTCTAAGTGCAAAGAAGTGATTTTTCAGTTCAAAAGCAGTGTGCTGAGAGAATGGGGAGAGCACACGCTAGTCTTAAAAAGAAGGAAGTTCCTGTCTTGCTTTTAGCTCAACTATTTTTTTTCCTGCATTTATGACTATCATTTGGTAGTTTCTGAATGGGCTTTGGCCAAGCAATTCTGGGTGTAGAAATCAGTATTTTTAGTTATGAAGCACAGACATTGTGGTATTTACATTCTTTGGATCCTCTCTCCTGAGGTATAACTATTGAATCTCTATTAATTGCAGTTGAAATAAGCACAAGACTACCATTACTTTTAGTAAGGTCAAGGCTGGGTCCATTACAGACAGAGACCTATTAAGCTCTTTATGTGCTGGCCAGGCCTTAGAAAATTGGCCTGCTGTTCTTGTTGTTTATTCCTTCTGGCTGCTGTTAATCAATTAATATTGAAATTGTAGAGTCAAATGGAGACTGGATATTAATATAGAGTGTGCACTGTTTCCCGGCAGGAATTCATGTAAAAGCTGTCATTAGCATCATGCATATACATGAGTCCAACAGAAAGCTATTAACTTATGTATTCATCCAAGCAGGCTCAGTAAGTGCTTTACCATCAACAGTCTTGCTGCACTTGAAATTAAATATGTGTGTCAAGGTTAGCACTTCCTGGGCTGAAAAACCGAACCAGAAGAATATTAACAGATGTTGGCAATATGTGTGTGTGGGAGGAGAAGATCACACCTGAGTCTAGTCAGTACTGAACAGTATTTGGAGCCTGGAGCTAATAATCTAGAAAAAACCCCACTTTTAAGGAGCACAGACAAAGTTTGTGTTCTCTGATGATACCTTTCCCCTCTCAGTATGCCCAAATGGACTTTCTGACACAGTATTTAAACACTGACTGTGTTAGGTCTGACCTGGGGCACCCAGGAGCCTGCTAGGACTCTTGCAGCAAAACAAAGCCTTCTAAAGAAATGTCTCTGGCTGATGCAGAATTGCCTGTTGTCTTCTTGCTGCAGCTCATTACCTGGGGATAGGACAACAATTTCTGCTCCCTATCCCTGAGACAATCCTCTGGTTAGAAGCAGAAGTATTGAAACTATGTTCAAGGCAGCTGGTTTAAGTTGGCTTTAGTTTCCAAAGACATATTCTCTTTTTAAAACATAATCACTAGTTGTTGCACAAAATTATTAGCAGAATAGGTAACGGATGTTCCTATTCAGGAAAATGCAAACTTTAAACTCCTTTGGAGAAAAGAGCTTACTCTGGTCAGAGATCAGATTTCCAGCTGTAAAAGAGAAAGCTCTGTCCAGAAGTGCATGCAGGACTTACCAAGTGGCAGAAATCCACTATGATCCCACATGGCAGACCCCTTGCTGTCTGAAGGAGCATGCAGAAGAATCAGGGAAACAAGCAGTCACATTTGTAAAAGGTCCAAGGAGGGAAAATGCTATGTAAGAGCTGGGAATTGGCAAACACGACTCTTGTTTAAGAAAATAAAATAAAATAGACTAATAAGACAATCTGGGAAGCAATATGGCCAGTGATTTGGACATTTGTTCTGGGGAAAATGCTTGGAAGCCATTTCAATGGATATAGTAAGAGAAGGGTGACCAAACCCCAGCTAGATTAGAGGAAGCCAGCACAGACTGAGGCACAGAAGGATTGTGTCATGCTTAACTACTCTTCAGGAATCCTTTGAAGATACCACTGCTATGACAGATAAGGGCAATTTAGTGGGTAGCAGAATATTTTGATTTTCCAGAAGCATTTGACAGTTTTCCATACAGTAGATTAATGGCTTTTGTGCAAAGACATTAAAGGGAAGATAAAACAGTGACTGGAATGGAAAAAGAGCTTAAAAATAGGAGACAAAGGTTGGCAGAGGATGGAAGGAAACATTTCTGACTGTTTCTAAAACTGACATCACTTCTATTTATAGTGGGCCCAATGATATTTATGTTGAAGCCAGTGGTAGTTTGCCACTGAGATCAGATTTGCAGGAAGACAATGAAAGTGGGTGGTGTCCTGCTGTGATCTGTGTACCTCTTCAGAACAGCCTAAAATGGGATGGTAAATCATCTTACTGTATGAGCTGCGAACAGAAAGCCTCTGGAAGTGCTGCTGCCTTCACTTGGAGGGTCTGACACAGGGGTGAGTTCCTCCAGTAAACCTGTGCAGAGGGGACTGAGCAAGCAGCACTGCCTGCAGCCAGGCAGAGTGAATATTGCAATCCAGACCATTGCCTTACTCATTGGGCCAAAATTATTTCTCTGAAAAGTGCTGTAGGAAGACCTGGGAGCAGGGCTGAAGCATCCTGTTTAAGGAAGCAAAGGTGCTTTTCATAATCACAGAATGATAGAATAGAATCACAGGGTAAGCTGAGTTGGAAGAGACCTTCAAGGATCATTGAGTCCATCTCCCAGCCCTGCACAGGACACCCGAAGAGTCACATCACATGCCTGAGAGCATTGTCCAAACACTTGAACTCTGTCAGGCTGGTGCTGTGACCACTTCCCTGGGGAGCCTGTTCCAGTGCCCAACCACCCTCTGGGTGAAGAACCTTTTTCTAATATGCAGCCTAAACCCCCCCTGACGCAGCTTCAGGCCATTCCCTCAGGTCCTGTCACTGGTCCCCACAGAGAAGAGATCAGTGCTTGCCCCCCCTCTTCCCCTCACAAGGAAGTTGTAACTGCAGTGAGGTCTCCCCTCAGCCTCCTCTTCTCCAGGTTGAACAGACCAAGTGCCCTCAGCTGCTCCTCACAGAGCTTCCCATCTATTCTTAATGCTGCAGACTTGTACAGCAGTATCCTTAGTGTGTACCTGCAGCAGGATTAGGCCTCCTCCCTGTTCGGAGCTTTGAGCCCTAAGAGTGAGCAAAGTGCTAGTGGGATCTGCTGGAGGTCCAACAGGTCAGAAGAAGTTTAGGAGACAGCCTGTGAGCTGCAGATCCCCAAAACACTGCACATATTTTTCAGCAATGGTAAATGTCTCAAGTCATTTCAGTCCTAGACTTAGAATGATAGGACAGCCTCTAGCCACCTGTCATGAAACCACAGCCTGCTCATCACAGGTAGAACAGGGGTTAGCCCTCAGTTAAATCCTCTGGTAGCTGCACTCTCTAATGCCTAGAGGTGATGAAGAGTGAAGGGCAGAGGAAAGCTGAGATCCTGGCTGCATTTGCTTCAAAACTTAGGGTTATCTCAAAGGAAACAGGATGATTAGAAGTGTTTAAACTCTTCCCTAGGCACTGCAGACAACTCTTTGTATGTGTCACTGTCCCCACGTCAAGCTCCAGGTATTGCCCCTGTTGGTGTGCATTGGCAGTGGGAGTTAAAAGAGGCTTCATGAACAAGCACCTGAAGGCAAAGAAAACCACAACCAGAGGAAGCTTGTGCCAAAATTACCACCTCGTGAAGGTTTTCTGCTAGCCGTACTCTCGTTAAAACTAGGGTGGACCAGGCTTGATGCCTCTGAAGTTGTTGAATGGGTCAATAAAGTCAAACCCTATGAATTCAAAATTGGTGCTTGTCTTCAAGGTCAGTAGAGTCATGTTGTTTGTTCAGCAGAAGGACATACAGATTTTCCCTCTGTTCCAGTTGGATGTGGATTCTGGAGTTGTGTGCTACCTCCCTCTTAGGTAGAGGTATCTTTCATGTTACCTAATACTCTTCTTGGAGGTTTTTTTCTTGGTCAGACCCACAGACCTAGGCCTATATAAGCGATCTTAAAGGTGTTCAACTCATCTCCACTGAGTATCTCTAAATTTACAGTTGCATTCAATATATTTGCATTTGCATTCAAGTTATGGTAATTTTTGGACACAGGACACATCAGACAGTATATCACTAAACAATTTTTTTCCTCCACAAGCTTTCAGTATCTCTCAGTCCTAAAAGAAGCAGTCTACAAAATAGAAAATCTTTTAGATAACTTTGCCTGAATACTTTCTATCTCTTTTCAGTTTTGCCTGTAGCACTTTATCCTGGCTTTCAGAGTGGGGACAAAAATACCGGAAAAAATATATCATGTTCAAATGCCTGTGGGGAAAACAAACAGCATTTGAAACATGTTGTCTTAAAATATAACTTCCTACCTGTAGTCTTTGTTTTTTTCTGGAAGTGTCTAGAATCCTTGATAGCACTTGAGTTCTTAAAAACTCTTTAAAAACTTACTCAATGAAAATAAATCAAGATAAGGAATACATATGGTAACAATACCGTCTCCTGCTTGGCTTCAATTTGTTCCAGCTGTTTGCACGATGGAGAATTGCAAGGCCAGGAACACTGTGTTCATGACCGTCTTACTGGAAGTGGCAGATGGACCACTTGGGCAGCTCACTACCTCTGTGTGAGTAGGTAAGGTAACAGAGAAGTCAGCATTCACCTTGTGGCAATCAAAAGAGTTACTTCGGTATAACACAGGAAAATCCAGCTCCTCCGACTCCTTGAGGGTGCCACAAGAAAAGGTCATGATCAGCAAACAAAAAGAAAATAATATCTGGGTGTTCAAAGTCTGCCTGAAGTTTGATTTCTCTGCCAGAAAACCCAACACTAAAGTTTAAGATAACATTTAGAGGGAAACAGATGTATTCGGGTTGTTTATGTGAAATAACTCCTCATACCTCATAGCCCAGCTTTGCAAAATCTTTTTCTGACTTGAATATTTAATGTGGTCACTCCTTACAGCAGTAATCATTAGTGATGCACAGACAACCATCCCAAGGGAGACATACTTTATATTCCTGCTTGTAACTGACAGTAAAAAAGCTGTGTAAGTGTATGAGCTTAAATACACCATGTTGAATTCCTTATTAAATAATGGTATTAAATTCTTAGCACTTTCTCTTGTTGCTAGATCTCTACAAAATGTCCTATCCCTTCCCTCAGTGACACTATCCAAAACAGAAACATCACCTGCTGTGTAATGCATAGAAATATAAGGGCACTATAGTCAATAGCTACAGCTTAAATAAATGGCTGAGGATATGACTGTGCTCATTCCTTCCCTTATTTCTCTGTAGCCCAGTTGTCATGGGAGGAGAGGAGTGTGTGTGGCACTCAAATGAAGCAGCAGCTTTCATCAGTGGAGCAGAATGTTTGGCCCCCAAGGTTATCACCTGTTGATGTCTTTCTGGGATTGCCCAGGTATGAAATATTGTATTTAAACATACCTTTAACAACCCCACCCATTGCCCTGTGTTTCCTATCTCAGAAGTCCTTCAGGCTGCAATAAAGTTAAAACCAGGGTTAACTCTGCTGAAATGAATTGTGAGATTAGCAGAAGTAAGGCCTAAGGTGGAGCAATTTTTGCTTTACAAAACCAGGAGTCAGCACACAACTAACATCACAGCCTGTGGGGGAATGGCAGCAGAGGCCAGGGTTCAATGGAATCAGCTCCAGAACAGCCAACAACAGTCCTGAAATTCAGGGCTGGCACCTGAATTTCTCCTTTGCTCCTGCAAAGTGAGGAAATCCTGTTTCCAAAGCCCCTCTACTCAATATCCCCATATTGCTGCATCACTCATCTGGGAGTGTGTGTGTGTGTGTGTGTGTGTGTGTGCAGCTGTTGCAGCTGTTGAATCCCCTTTGGAGAGGGTCTTTTTGCTCTAATTGCAACTTGTTTTGCCAGGGTGCCCGGGCAGAATAGTGGGGAGCTTTGATGGGGAAGCAGATACCGTGGCAAATTTGGGATGCTGAGCTCTTGTGGGCAGTGATACTACAAGGACAGCAGGACATGAAGGCCTATCCCTGGTGTTGCCAGTGAGCACATGAGGACAGTGTGTTACTTTCCCTCCTTGCTGCCCTTTTCTACCTGCTGTACTGTAGCTACCCAGCCTAATCCATGTGATCTTCCAGGCTGATGTTGTCCAAGAGGCATTTTTGCAATCTGGCACTGCTGTGGTATGGATGCTCCATTGGATCCTCAGGATTTTCAGTCCCTCTCTTGGCCTAAGTGCTGCATTCACACTTGTAAAATAAATTTGATAAAAGTATTGCAAAAGCTGAAGGCTGGCCTTGTAAACTGCCTGCAAATTTCTCATGGTAGAACAAATAAATTATATAAATATTTTAATATTATCAAAGTAGAAAGGCTGTGATTTTTTTATCAACCACTGGGCACTAGAGTTTGTGGAACCTTGTGGCTGAGGGCTGGGGTGCAAGAGTGAGTCTGCAGTGTTGGTGGCACCAGAGGAATCCATACACAAGCTTCAGATGGAAAAACTGAGATCAGGTGTACTGTGGAGGGAAATCTGTGCTCCACACATGTTTTTAGGTTTTTGCACAAAAATTTAGGATAATGAACAAAGGTTTTAGGGGGACTATAACCACAAGTCCCATGCCTGGTCTGCTGTTTCATGTACATAAAACACAGTGGGTAATGGCCTAAAGAGACCAGGCCAATCCTCTAAGCTAAATCTCTAGTTCCAGGTAAAAATAACATTTTGTCAGATCTAAGTAACATAACAGCTTACAGGGACTGGAAATAATGCCTCTTATTCCTGTGTTGTAAGGGACACTTGATGGGCGAATACAAGAGAAGGGCACTGTGCATCCAGCTGGGCTCCCTGCCCATAGTGTGAGTGCTCACTAACACAGTCTCAGGGTCACCAAGACAGGGCTCACCGAAACAGTCTCAGTTCTTGCTAACACCATCTCAGTGCTCACTAAGAGTCTCTGAGAGAAGCTGTGATGGCATCCTCTGAGCAGCCCAATTAGAGGCCTCACCAAAGAGAGGCCTGCATAAACTCTGCTGCAGCAGCAGGACAAGTCCCTCCTCCCCATGCCCTCTGTGCTCAAGGCACAGATCAGTGTAAATCAAGACAGTCCTCAGCCAGGGAAGCAAGGATCTCCCAAACAAACACTTGC
Source organism: Onychostruthus taczanowskii (assembly GCF_017590055.1). Taxonomy (NCBI): domain Eukaryota; kingdom Metazoa; phylum Chordata; class Aves; order Passeriformes; family Passeridae; genus Onychostruthus; species Onychostruthus taczanowskii. The sequence goes on along the minus strand of NW_024499162.1, from coordinate 296,376 downwards.
CCTTTTATTTGTTTTTGTGACCATATTTGTTGGATCTCTTCCTTACCAACTGCTGTCTGAAGCTCAAGAGACACTGTTTGGTTTTTATCTTTGTTTTTTCTCTGCAGCTGTGAACTATGATAAACATGATAAAGTGACGACCTAACATCTAGGGCTAGGTCTTATGGAAAACCAGCATTTTTCGTCATTCCTGTAGGAGACAGCAAAAGTGCATGGTCCTTCTTCATATGAGCTACTGCAGTCTGAGAGCATCATCTTGAGCAATCTCTGTCCTCACAGGGCAATTACCTTTCCTGGAATGCTGCTGCTTACATCCCACAGCACCAGCATACACATGCTATAAAGCAACAAGGAATGAAAATACTTTGAAAGCTGGCCAAGAACGATGGCCAAGAGCTGTGAGGAGGAGAAAGCTTTGAACACTGATGTAACTGAAGCAAGGTTTCCACCTTCTCAGAGGAAGGGGGTCTTGGAGCTGCCTGATGAAAGGAACTAGGAACTCAGTGGTGCACAGCAGCACTCGGCAAGAAGCCCTGCCCTGTTCCTCACACCCAGTGGTTTCCAGAGCTGCCTTATTATCTCATTTCAAGAGTAAAATCTGATTAGATTTAAAAAACAATCAGTAAAATTGAAAACGTTCAGATTTTCCATGTGCAGGAGAGCAAACCTTTGGTTTCGAGTGTTACTGTAAAGAGAATACAACTGCAGCTGGCTGGGGTTTCCCCTCCCTTCAGGACAGGAGCAGGCTCTGGACCTTCCCTGGAGCTTGTGTGGGCACTGCTGCAGGAAGCCTGCATTCATGGGCACATTTTGTCCACAGTGACCGTGAGGTTGTCAGTGACCCATCACAACTCCTCAGCTGAAGGTTTTTAGCCATGTTCTTGTGTTACTGAAGTCAGCAAGAACAATGCAACCGATGCAAACAGGAACAGAATTTGGCCTGACAGAAGCAAACAGAAAGGCTGAGACAATGAGCCCTCTCAATTGCTCAGAAATAATCTTCCAGCTGATGGGCATAAAATTCTATTTACAGAAAAGGCCAAGCTGATTTTCCATAACTCTTCTGCAAGGCAGCCCTCTTTCTCTGCTTGTCTTATAAAAGCAGAGAAGCCAGCATTCACAGCACTGCTAATATTAAATAAATCAACAGATTGGAGGCATCTTTCCAAAGAGACAACTGTGCTTATTAGTACAAGATACTAGTAAAAGCACTCTGTAATGAAGATTTCCTCATTTCCTTGTTTTATGTTTATTATAGCCACACCTCTGTTGCAACAAATAAAACTGACATGAGGATTATTAGAGTCAAAGGCAGACTTGGATTTTTTTTTAACGTGCTTGGGGTAACTAACACAACAGACAGCAATGTAGCAGGAACTGCAAAGGGAGTAGTTGTTTTAGTTGTTTCATGTTACAAGGCAGACCAACACAAATTTATGTGGGTAGTTTCCTGGGAACTGATCCAAAAAGAACCTTAGATAGCACCATCCCCAGCTCCACAATGCTGAAGTTTCACTGTCTATTCCCATGGCATAATCTCCAGCCTTAAATTAGGTTCTTAGCACGGACAGAAACAGGATGCAAAGTGAGATGCCACAACTCAATACTGAGCATTGCAAATGATCTGCCTTGATGGAAATGAGCCCCCAAAAGTTTTTATTTAGGCACCAAAAATAGAAAACACAGATTAGCAAACACTTAAAATATACATGAATAAATGTTTATAAATTGTTTTCTCATCAAGAGATGCTGATCAACCTTGTACTTCTGGAAAAGTGATCAGGGGGAGTATGAGAAATACATTCTGTAGAACTTTCTGACATCAATAAAGGGCTAAAGTATATAAGCCTTTTCCAGAGTTTTAGTAATCAGCTCAGGTTAACGAAGCAAAATAACCCATCTGGTTGTTATTCTGTGGTAAATACCCTGGGGCAGCATGTATTGGTTTGTTAGTAAGCAGTGGAAGTACAGAATCAGAAGGCTGATTTTAAGAATTCCACATTCTGATTAATTGGAGTATTTTGTTAATTACACACTACATGAAAATATCAGTTTGAATATAGGCAAAATAAAGACCGCCCCCCCCCCCAACATACATTTATCCTCTGCAAGAAATAAAGTATGAAGAACTGAGCCAGTACTGAACTTCAGCTCTGTTTTCATACTGCAGTGTTGCCAAAGACAACAGTGTGAAAATCTGCAAGACCCACATTCGACCCTGGTGTTATTCAGCTCATTCTGGTGGAGATACAACTGGGATAAAGTAGTCTCAATAGGGGTTGACAGACAGAGCTGCCTGTCAAGAGCAAAATCAGTGTACTGCTCCTGGGAGAAGAGCAGATACCAGCCCACAGCACAGGAGTTGGTAATGCTCTGTTTCTTTCATGTAAAAGTGCAAACTATTCCCAACAGCTGGCTGACCCACACAGCTTCATATCCAGCTGTAGGGTGGTTTCCAGCCTTAGCACTATCTGGCTACATTTCCCCACTTGCAAAACAAGAATAGAGACTTAAGTGGCCAGCCAGGAATACAAGAATGGGGCAAGAGTGGTGATATTCCCCTGAATATACATTTCCCTCCTCTATGTGCATTTGTGGTTGTATTTCTCCCAATAATACTTGTCTTTGCATTTCGTAGTCTTTGGCAGATTATAAAGGAAAGCAAATCCTTTGTGAAAGCACATCTCTGCTGGTGCTTTCTCCTTTCAGAGACTGCCATGGTTCCTGCCTTATGGTCCCAGCTCCCTAGCAACAGATGCAAGATGCCAGTTTTATCCCTCCTCCAGGTTTCATGGAGATTTAAGCTCTTGATCCCACACATGTACATGCATTTGACTGCCTGATCTCTCTGCAGTCCAAACAACCCATGTCTGTTGATTCCATGGAACAGCTGATGAACCACCGGGGACAAAGCCTCAGAGCTGCTTTGAATTGGTACATCCTCACAGTTTCTTCAATGCTTCAATAATTTACTTGGATAATTTAAAGCTTATGCTTTGCACACCCATGCTGGCATATGCTTCCAGCCTTGAAGTTATCCACCCCAAATTCCTGCTGTAGCACAGATAAATTGGTCTATGAATTTCTAATGCACCTGTCATGCAGCATGGAGATACCATGACATTTGTGTCCGTAGGAGACATCAAACCTTTCCAATGTGTCTTTGTTGTGTTCTGCACTGGGACAAGCTAGCAAATGTCAGAGTTAGGACTAGGGCCACGGTGTAATTTCAAGTATGTATTGCCTGTAGAGGGGCATTCTGCAGGGTACTCAGTTAATTTGACTTGGTGCTGTAGCAGTCCCTGGCAGAGAGGCAGCAGGAGCAGTAAGGCTTATCTGAAGGGAAGTCAGATATTACACGGCCCAACAGGCTGGGTTTCTCAGAAAATGTGTTGTTGTTTAGCTGATTTCCATCTTGGAGAGAGACTGAGTGCAAAAAAAGGACAGAAGTGTGTGGGAAAGAAAGCAGGGTTGATATCAGACATTTGGTATGAGAGCTAGCTCTGTGCTTGACTAACTTCATCTGTGTGCTGCTGGTAGTTTGGGTAAAGCTGACATGGATTTGAATGAAGAAATTTGGACAAGGGGATGAAATGAAGTGCAAAAGAAATATAGGCTGAATTTCAAGACCTAATGTTTAAGTGTGAGGGATTTTTTTTTAAAAATAAAGATGTCAAAAAAGAACAAAATGTCTTATTTTTTCCAGTGTCTCTGTGCAGTTAGACAATATACTAAGGAAGGTGCTGTCTCTCCCCCTGCCCTATTTATGCCCATAAGCACCCCAGAGTCAAATCTCAGGGAGAAGTGAGTCCATGCACATGCATTGCAGATGCTTATGGTCACACAACAGGGCCAGGCAGACGGGCAAGGAGGCTGGGGCTTCGCTGGGTGAAGCCTGGGCCAGCTCACCTAGAAGTGAACTGATCCATGCTGCCTTGCACTGGGCCACAGCCTCTGTGATCTGTGTTTGCAGCGTAAAACAGACCCAGCCCAAGGAATTCAGATCACTCTCACCTAGAGCAAGATACTGTCCAAAGAGCACATCCTCCTCTATCAGGAGCTCAGCTTCTACATGCAGCATCGGGTCTGAAATCAAAGATGGATCTTAACACAAGGAGGCAGGTGCCAGCTCTAGATGTCTGTGCCACTCAGGCAATTAGCTGACAAATATAAACCAGATCTCCACATTTCAAAGCTCACTTGCATTGCTCCTGAGACAGCCTGTCGAAAAAAGATGCAATTAGGTTGAAGCCAACAAGATTTATGCATGGGGGGGGGGGGAAAAGAGAAAAAAAACCGAATCTGTTGAACACCCTAGGAGAGTGGCAGCACTGGCATGAGCATCCTTTTCAGGAGAGCAGTCAGCAGGGCTATAGCAGCCAAGAGAGAGGCATAGGGTTGCTTCCCCCCACCTCCAAAGTCATCAGGGAGGGTATGCTCACAGCGATGAGCTTTGGTGGGAGGCTGCTGCTGGCAGTTCAGCTGCCACATTGCCAGCCCAAGCTGCCATCCACCCTCGGCTGCATGAGCCAGGCTGTGGGCACAGATCAACTGATCCTCTGCCCCTTGCAGAGTTCAGCTTCTGCTCATCATGGCTGATGCACGTGGGCATGAGGATCCTGAAGATGTAGCCCTCCAGATAACATTCCTGCTCTAAATAGGAATGTTGTCATACCAGGACCACATGCAAGCTCAGCAGAATCACAATAAATGAACCTGCAGATCAGACATATGAGATATACCTCCCTCACGTTGCTTAACTAGCTTATACAGGTGGCGTCAAAATCTCTTCCCTCAAAAATGGGAAAACTCAAAGTATATGGCATACCTCTTCTTTAAGAGTAAAATCACCACAGTAAAATCAGCTGTTTAGCATTCCACACTAAGACTTGGAGTTATTGCGAGATTCATACTTGAGAAAAGAAAAAATAAAGCTTTGCCTTAAATACGCACTTAAATCTGCTCTGTGGTAAAAAGATTGAAATAATTACATTGTTAAAATGTTTTAATGGTAGTTGGAGATTGCTCAATTGGCAGGGAAAAACACATTCCCTCTTCCCAGTTTTTTTTTCTTTTGGCACCACTCTGACAGAAGCTAATGGTGTCTGAGCAGCTCACTTTTGAGTCTGGTCCTTTATTTGCCACTGGGCAGACATTTCAGCATGTTAATAAAAAGCACTCCTGTTTTCACTCTCTGGGCAGGATGGAACTGGGGCAGCCCTGGAACTCTGCCCTGCTGCCACAGGCAAGCCCAAAGCTAGACCATACAGCTCTATTTTAACCCAGATAGGCAAAGCTGCCAAGAGTCCTCTTGAACAACTGAGTCTCGATGGACAATATATTTGCATGTGAGTTAGCGGCAGACAAAGAGAAGAGATCACTCTTGCCTTTGTCGTGCTGGCTCCACTCAACAGTGGTTGCATGGCCTAGGGCTTGCAGCCTAGACTGTGAGCTGTTGATTCCTAGACATCTCACCCATGACACTCACAACTTTCTAAATCTTTCTTACATCCTCTTTATTGCTACCTTTTTAAGGCTTAACAGCTGTAACCAACCTAGTCATTCCTTGTAAGAACACCTTCGGCTGTGGTGTTTGCAGACAGGAACCCAGAGCTGCACAGAGGTGAGCTGGGACCCCCATCTCTGGCAGCAGCACTGGGGCTCTTGTTTCATGCTCTCTTCATTTCCCAATAAGTCTCAGTATTTAAATGGCCTATGATTGTCTCTGTGGATGGAGGTGCTCTTTCCATGGACCCATCTGCTCAGAGCCCATCACCGCACACACAACTGGCACCACCTCACACAGTGACATGAACAGTTTGACTCACAATCTAGACAATTTATCTACAAGAATTTGATTTGCTTTTTTATTGCCAGCCACTTTCACTAGATCCTCTTGCAATTCCTAACAGTCTGCCTTCATTTTAATACCCTGAACAACTTGGTACTGCCAACAAATGCTAATTCAAGGCTCCCTTCCCTCTCCAGATCATTTGTGAACACATCAAAGAACACAGACTTGGCACAGATTATTAGCACAGGTAAAAGACCTGCACAGCTCCTTTGATGACTTCCCTCGGTTGAGAAAAATGACCATTTACTTTCATTTGTCATTTTCTATCATTTAGCCAACTATTTGGGTTGATGAGGATCCTACCTCTTGTTCCCTGGTTACTTAGTTTTCAAAAAATTGTTATGAGATGACTACAGGAAAACCAAAGAGACAATGTCACTGGCATCACACATTAACTAATCTCACCAAAATGCCCTGAGAGGCTTGTTAGGCAAAATTTCCTTCTCAGAAGCCAGGTTCAACTCTTATCTCTTGCCTGGTTTTGTTCAGATGCCCACTAACATTATCCTGTACCACAGTCTGGGCAAATCTGCCTTGCACAAATATAAGAGTTGTCATTCTCTAGATTCCTCCACATTCTTCAGCCCTTTTACATATGATTACAGCTACATTTTCCTCCCTCCAGTCTTTAAATACCAGTCAAAGAGTGCTAATTTTTACCTAATTTTTGAATAAAATTCTGTGTTAGATTTAATTTAATATTAATAACCTTTATTTAATTTCAGACTTCTGATTCTACTATTAAGATTTTTCAGGATGGAGAGGAGACTTATACAGGTTTGGGATTTCAGGAAGGCCTCAGTTTTACCCAGGAGCATGAATCAATTCACATGGTAAGCATACATATGGCTTATTTGCCTAGGCACACAAGTTGTTTGGCATCCAATTTGCATACAGCAGGACTTTGCTTGCACAGATGCTGTCAAGCATGAGCTAACACATTCATTTACTGAAAAATCCATCTTGCTATATTTCATTGTTAAGTAGAGAGTGCCTTATGCGTATCTTGTACTTTCTCTTTATTTATATCTCTTGTCCTCACTACTCCATGTTTTTTTTTCCCCAAAAAAGAATTCTGTGTTTGGAATGGTTATGTTGATGACATGATGACAAGTCTTGAAAGTAAAATTGACTCATCCCCACTGGAACAGTGAAATATTTGACAGAGATTTCAATGATGCCAGAATTTCAACCAGATCTGCTCGTTACTCCTGCTAGTAGTAAGAATTGTAAAATACCTTCCCTTCCATCCATGCTCCAAGGGTAAGTGCTGCCAGCTCTGGAGAGTTCCTGGGGATCATTGAAGGAGGCCTGAACTAGAATGCTGAAAGCAATGGCAAAAACTCACTCAAAGGTGACAGAACCGGTATACAAAATCCAGGGACAAAAAAAGAGAGAAGATTTAAAACTCGATGAGGTCTTTGGGCAAAAGTGTAGCAAACTCAGGAAGTACTTCATGGCTGCTGGTGAACTCAGTAGACTGACGAGAAAGCCAAAATCAGCACTACTGACATATCGGTGCTTATAGATTGGATCTTGACATAACTTTACGGGAAGGTCCTGTTCTAAAAAAGACAAGATTATGATGTGACAGATGTAGATAGAGGTCATATCTGTGCTCTCAGTAATGTCCATGGGAGAAACGTTCTCCAGACATAAGATTCCAACAAGTACTAGAAAATATCTGAGCAACCTGTAAAACACTCTTAGTAGTATTGGAGAGTAGAAACAAACAACAACAACAAAAAATTATCCTCTGCCTTTATGTACTTTCTACCAACTATTTCTGCCAATAACTTTGTTTTTTGTGCATGACCAGTACAGTGAGATTTTGCTGGATATTGTGTACTGCAAATCAGAGAGGATGTGAGATGTCTGACAGAAATCTCAGAGATTGCTAGACATCTCTGACAACCTAAGCCACCATTCACTCAGATTTGGTCAACACTGAGGTGGTGCTGAAGAAATCCAGCCTTGATGGATTTCTTGCCTCCCTACTTTGAGATCTAGAATTTTTTTTTTAAGCATAGAAAATGTATTTTTTCCAGTTCAGTCTAGATACTTGGTCTCTTATGATTGCCTTTAGATGGAACTGATCTTCATGCTAAATTTGACCAGGAAGAGTAAGCATTTCAAAGCAGGAAGATCAAAGAAAAGGGTCCATAACTGTGGCTTTCTGTAAGCCAAAGTATTGATCAGTTGCCAAAAATTAACATGGAGGAATCAGAGCTACATGCCCAAGTGCCAGTTTGTGAGTTCTATGAGAAGTTAGGTGTCTACTTAAGGTCCCTCATTAAAAATAAAGACCCAAGCTTCCCAAAACAAATTTCCTTTATATGTGTCCCAGACAAGCAAATAAAGGGAAGTATGTGGGATATTGTGAAATAACTCTGATGTTCTGCATAAGAGTGGGTTTCTTTTTATTAGCTATTCCTCATGCAAGCTGTTGCCTTTCAGGCACCTCACCTCAGACATTCCTGGCAGGCATGGCTCACAGTTCTAGCCTCTGATTTATTAACGAAATCCACTTCATGATAGCAGAATTATTTTCCATGGGGAATTGTCATGCTTTCGGAGAGGGGACAGAGGGCTCTGAAATTTTACCTTAGGCTTCCCGTCACTGACCAGCAGTGGGCTGTAGTCCAGTCATGTCATCGCAAAAAGAATTGCGTGCCCATTGTAACATCCAAAGCAAATTTATCTTGGATACCACTCCATAGCTATCAATCAAATTGATCTGAATAAAAGTTTGCTCCCATATTTCCATGAATATTGTTAGTTAAAATAATTTCTTACAGTTTGATTAATTCTAAGCTTTCTTTCCATGTGAATTCACAGTTAATTAAGTGGTAATGTGTCCTTCTGCAGTCTCCTTTGGGAAGAATTGAGAGCTGTGGGCTGGTGGAGAAGAGGCAGCTGTGACATTAAGATTCCACCTTGTATATAACCAGTGTGAAAGCAGGCCCAACACGCTGAACAAGCTCAAAAATTGGACCAGATTCATTCAGGGAAAAGGGGGAGATTCAGACACTTTCCTAGGCTGGCTTTGACCCAAACAGGCAGCTGGAAGAAGGACATGAGCATGAACAGAGAGCATCTCCTAGTGCCTCTGCCTCTCCTAAGAGCTCATCCAGCTGCCAAAGGGTAACAATTTCTGATTAAATCTTCCCAGGCATAGACACTTAATTAGCTTATTTGCAGAGAGAGTTTGAAGTTTCAGAAGACTCAGGATCCATTTACTTCCTTCCTCCTTACATTTCACTCACACGTGTCTTTCTTCCCAAGCTGCAGCCAGGACCTGGAGAAGAATGCCAGCCCAACATGGGCATGTGCCCAGGGTGGAGAGAAACTTTAGAAACTTTTGATTAGCCAGGCAGCCATTTCATTTACAGACAGCAGTTGAGCATCATCCAGGAAAATGAGTTAACTGAAACATAATTAACTGCATGTCAGCAGAGCAAGCTGAATTAGTCTGTTGAGGAAATTAACAGGCACACAGATTCAACAGGGCTTCCAAAGAGCCTGAAAAAGTCGAATAAAGGGACACAACAACCAACTCACATTTCTAATTAGAGAAGAAAGTATGAATGAAGCACAAAGTTCTCCCAAATCTCACTCACCTTTCACATGCCCTTTCACAAAGGGATTTCTGTGTGTGGGAACATTTCAGGCACATCTAGAACTTGTTTAATCCAAAAGTCAAACGCGTCTTGGCAAGTTAGCTCAAGTCACCTTTTGGGCAGAGGGGGGTCAGTTTTTGAGGCAGTCAGTCATGCACTTGAAGTAATGCCATGGGAGTTAGGAGATCAGCCATGCAGAAAAGCCAGCGAGCTCCAGCTCTGCACGGCAGCTCATCAAAGGATACTCTGAATACTCAGCAGTCAATCCTGATGCTGAAATCCAGGCTCAAGTTTCAGTTTCAAGAATATTCAGAGTTCACAAGTGGGGACATTTTCTCACAGGTAGCAGTAAGCCTCTTTACTCTGCCTCCATGCTCCCAGGTCAGTTTTTTGCCTTGGGTAATTAAACCCAGTGTGAGGCTGAGGGACTGTACAATAGGGCACACCCTGGAAAATACCCCAGGAGCTCTGCATGGCTGCCAGAGCTTGTGTCTCCCCCAGCCTCCCACCTGCATTCAATTCAAAACCCCAGAGCTGCCACCCTACTTTGGGCATTTTCTGCAATCTGGGTTCTACTGACCTGGGACCCCTTTGCCTCCAGGGCTTTCAGCCCTCCTTTGTCAAGGAGGTGGCATGAGGGAGCCCCAGTCTACAGCTCTCTCACTCAGGGTGAGCCCTGTGTATTTTCCTAGGAATTAAAGCCCTTTCCTGCTTTAAAGGTAAACACAAGTGTACTCTTTCTGTCAGCTCTGGTGGATACTGGTGTTGTCTTCAGGGCTAGAAACTTTTCTCAGACAAAATCTCTTAATTCCCAATATATTCCAAGTGCTTCAATAACTGTAACAAGGCCTTTCACATGCTCAAGCCCTCACTTTCCATATAAACATAAGCAAAGTCCCAAAACTTCCCCAGAGCCCTCCCTGTCTGTAAAACTCTGACTTCACAGCCATGTGTGAATGGCCAGGTGAACTTCAGTTCCCCTTCTCATTTTTATTCATAAAATCATGTCTGCTATTACTTCTGATAAGAAAAGAGAAATCAACTTTCCAAACATAAATGGAAAGCAGCACTCTGTTTTTCTGACATGTTTTGCCACAGTCTCAGGTTTAAACCAGACCCTGATGGCCATGCTTGTTATTCTCCAGTGGGCAATGAGGAAGCAGTTTCTCAAGCTGGAGATGTAAACTGGAGTGATTCATTGAGTTTTACATGCCTTCTGTGCTTTTCCTAACCAATTTAGGTAAATACAGTATCGGAAATCGGCTTCTGTATGAACAATTGTGACAATTACTGCTAAGAGCCCCATCACTTTTTACTTCATTTAATATTCTCTGTAATTATGTTAGTCACAAAGAAAGTAATTCGGTATTAATGTGGACGTCACATGCCCTTTCACAGAAACCTCAGCAATAATTAATGCTCCATTAACACCTTAAGTGTCTTGTTATTATTTATTCATTTAGCATTAAAATTGATAAGGCTGTCTTAGGGAGGAAGGAGTCAAGATATATTATATTAAATCCTTCTCTTTTTTTTATGAGTTTATGACCACACTGCTCCTGCAAAAGCTACGGGACATTGGTTTAGTGACAAATGCCAGTGTGTACGTAGCCTTAGCTATACTCTGCTCCCTGCTTGCTGCTGTGCTATAAACAGCTCAAGCTCAAACAGGAGATACGCAAGACACTTCAAGAAAACACCAGAGGAAAATCAGGAGATGATGTCTGGCAAGCCTTTTGGCAGAGAGACCGAAGACCCAGGAAAATTTCATCCTGTTCCCATCTCTATCGCAGTTCCAGATGTCTGTGTACAAGCCATGCAGAGTGAGTCCTCACCCTGTCAGAAGATCAGGCTCTCAGGTCAACAGAGAGCATGGAGAGCCTTTTGTTCTCTTGTTTCTTTGTGGCCAGAGACACAACATTAAATATTTTGTTCAAGCATAATACAATTTTTTTCCCACTTTTTTTAATCCACTAAGAAAATATTGATTTCTAGAATCAGTAGGATCTTCTCTGTGTTTTGATTTTCCCTTCAGCTTCTGGAAAAAAAAAAATCAACCATTGTCTGTGTCCAAACTTCGTTACTGCATTTGAATTAAGCATCTCAGGGTCTCCTTCAGAGCCTAATGGATTATCCTTGGCAGGTGGCAAGTGTGACCTGCCCAGGGTCATAGAAAAGGAAATCTGTGGCTGCTGGCAGTGAAGCTCCCTCTGGAAACTCTGGTATATCTGGGATGAGGATTCAGGTCTTCCACACCCCACCCCTGAGTACCACTAGTGGTCTCATCCCTCCTGCCCAGCTGTCTCCAACACGAGGGCTGCTGCCAGCTCTGCATCCAGAGCAGGGTCTCAGTGTTCCCCTGCTCCTATGATGGCTCTAGCTGATTTTCTGGCTATTTGCAACATCAACTCTATTAGCAAGAGACATCCAGGCAAACAGCCATTCCCCTTATGGCTGAGTGTAATATAGGCTGGAGTTTCCCAGCTGAGTCTGGCCTGAATGTATTCTTCTCACACCACAACTCCAAAGACTTTTTTCACTCTTTCAAAAGCAACAGGGAGCTCTGCATGCTGCATGACCCCCAGTCTCCAATTAAACTATCCCACAGCTGTTACTGACTTCCAGAACTGGATCTGTCAGAAGCATGGTAATTGTGCCGCCAAAGAAAAGAAAACCTAGCAGTGCCCGAGGAGACAGACTTTTGTTTGACACTCTCTCCCATCCCACACACCTACATATATAAATGATATAGCTATATAGATATAGATATAGGTATGTATTTCCATACACACAGGATAGCTTTATAGCAGTTATGTCTTGTCACTCACTGCAAAGCTTCAGTTACATTAGCCAGAGCCATATGTTTTTTGCACATGCTGAAATGTCATATATTTATGCTGCTTTTATAGTTTTCCTTCCTTGCAGGAACACGATGTTCTGCCTCCTTTTTTCCCTACATTTTCTTTTCCTTCCTCTCAGTATCATCTGCTATAGCTTCTTTAAAAGAAGCAGCTCAAGCCAATGGGGTGCTCCTTGCACTACTGCCAAGACACTGGTTTCAAGGGCATTTCTAACAGGAGCTGAGGGCTCACCTCATGTATTTCTATCCCAAGTGTGCACTATTGACACTCATCATGTGCCCAAGCTGCCTGACCATGGCATGTGACTTCTGAGGCTTGACAGGGGGGTAGCTTGGCAGATAGGCCAGGCAGTTCATCACTACCCACCACAGGAACTCTGCAGGCTGCTTTTCCTTTTATCCTAGATATTGCACTGAGATTGCTACTATAAAAAAAAGCAAATACAGCAAGGTGCATGCAAATTGCAAATAAAAAGTTAATGGTGGCATCCTTCAGCACTCCATGGAGAGTAAAGGGCCATTAGCCTCATTAAGGCAAGGAAAATAATTTTTTTTTGCTCCCATTTTCCTCTTTACTGCAGCGAGTCTTCATGAGCGCACACACATGTCTGTGCCTTGGGAACCTTGCCTTGAATTATAACTTCTCATTACAAGGAAAAGGTGTCAGCTTCAGTTTCAGCTTTCCTTGCAAAGTGCTTTGCTACCTTTCCTCCACAAAGGAGGCCCCTTGCTAATTCATCCTGCATCTTTACAACCAGAGGAGACAGCACAAGGAACCTGGGTCTGAACTCCTCATGTCTGGGTCTGGCCTGCTTGGTCCCTCCCAGGTGTTAAATTCTCTACTATGCTCCTCTATCCTGGGTATAATTCTCAAAATCAATAACTCCTTCCTCTCCATTTCCACTTCATGGGCTATGCTTACCCACGGCAACATGTAAACTCACATGTTTTGGCTTCTCCATCACTGCATGATTTTCTGTGGAGATGAGAGCTTTCATTTTTGCAGCTTCCTTCCTTCTGAAAATAGTGGGCTGGATTTTCTCATCAGTCATCTACTTGTAGTAAAATCAAAGATATTTCAGTGAACCATGTGGACATGGTTTTCACAGACTCTGTGGGCTGGTCCCCAATCTATGTCAGTGTAATAGAGATTAAAAGCAGGCCTGGATGGCCAGTGACCATTGACACTGATGATCCTGCATTGTGTCACGGTAAGGTCAGGACAGTCCTTATCTTTCTGCTTTGATGTGAAGCACTGAGGATACACATGAGTTACCCCAGTTTGGGTCAGGGTTTGGATCTGAGTCTGAATTTTCTGTCAGAAAATCAGGATTCAGATCTAGATGGGGCTCTGTCATATCAATTGCAAAGAGGAAGTTGTGAAATGTGGAGGAACTGAACACAAATTAAGTAGTAAAGAAGGTGGCATTCATCTGAAGGGATTTTATATTTTACACAAAGATTTTGGGATGATATAAGATGGTTGAACACCTGGCTGGTGAATATTCCATTGACTGAAGACTCACAATTGATTAATCCCTACCAAATTTGTTTCTCTTTTACAAGGTAACAGCAAACACAGATACTTGAAGAGTCTACTCTCTTTGCTTATAAGCCTTATAATGGGTCTTTCAAACTGTCTGCCCCTGTTCCTGATTCAGCAAACATTTAAGCATAAACTGGACAGAATTTTCACAAGTAAAATCCAATTTTGCTCACATTTTAATCCCCACCTCATCCCCACCCCCCCAAAAAAAATAAAAATAAAAAGAGAGAGAGAGACCCTAAGAGATACCTAACCCACTTGCAAGCCAAGAATTAATACTGTTGGGCCACTGATCTGATTTCCCACATCCTCCTCCTGAGGAATCAGTCTCTATGTAGAAGCTGATGGATAATGGCGCTGAATTTCTGAGTGAAGCTTCCTACCTGTGAAAAACAGCTGCTAACAGAGTTTGACTGTCAGGAAGCCAGCAGACAGATGCTTTGGGTAAGGAGTCATGACATGAAAGACGAAAGGATCACTGCTAGGGCATCTGTTACCCATCTCAGAAAAAGGAAGAAGGAAACATTACTGAACCATTTATACAGGAGCTCAGGAGCTCCTGGGGACTTTAATTACCCATACATCTGCTGGGTATGGTCTTCCTCAATCCTAAACAAAATAATGCTTTTATTCCAGACAGGACCATTTTATTGCGCAATAAATTAAAAAAAAAAAAAAAGAGTGAAATTGTTCTAGATCAAATAATACAGAGGGAGGAAAAAACCTAAATTTTTTATGAAGACAGTTGTCTGTAATGTTGACCACAGCTTTCTTGAACTGAGTCCATACAGGACAGTTCTGGGAGGGCACAATATCACGAAGTGGGTGGAGAGTGAAAGTGCACAGGGATGAGAGTCAACAGGCCAAGCAAGACAAACATTTTTCCTGTTTATGCTCTATTCATTTTACATCATAAACTGTCCTCAAACAGATTGCAATCTTTTTAAAATAAATTGGCTACCTGAGATGGCTTGCTAAGTAATTTGAGCAGCTAAACCAAACCCATATTCAAAATAAGTCACTGAAATGAAATGACATTCAAAGAAACATGTAACTCAGATTGTGCATTGCTGTTCCTTGATCCAGTGAGTACAATGTGTGCCCTACCAGAGAAGTGGTGTCTGAACCCATTTTAACAGAGATGCAACCTTTTTTTTTTTTTTAAATGCTTCTTAAAGGGTTCCTAAAATGCACTTTTGGGATTTTTTTTCCTTCTGCTAGTAATTAGACTCACTGTAGAACTGTAGCATATTTATAGTCGAGTGCCACAAGTGAATTCCAAAGTTAGATCTGCTTCTAAACACAGGCATAGCCTCAGTGCCACATGGGAAAGGAGAAAGTTATAAGCTCTGCCTGGTACTCAGCATCTTTCTAGGGAATTGCCAAGCCCGGTGTAGTGTGTGTCAATACAATAAGCATTCGAGCTTGCTTAACTGTTCACTCAAACATGTGCCTTCTCTCAGCTCTGCTGCAGTACAAAGAGAAGGAGTAGCCAAATCCAAGCAGGGGTTACTCTGTGAGGACTTCAGGCATGAAAGGTTAGAAAACCTGCACAGAGAAAAGAGAGATGCTTCAGCATGAAACAGAGAAGTGCAAATTAAGCTAAGAGATACAAGCCTCAAACTGGTGTCTAATGGCAAAGTAACTGTGTGCTACATTTGTTCAGAGAAGCAGCTGGGGATATCAGGCATCCTGCAGAAGACAAAAAAAAAAAAAAAAAAAAAGTTAAGGAAAATAAGAGCAGCCTTTACAGATGCTTGGAAAATTAAAGTACCTAGAAGAAACAGTGAAGAAGGAAATTTCAGGAGAATAAAATGTGACCAAAACAGTGATCTGCTTCTTTAAAGGGCCAGGAAGTACAAGTGCGGAGACTTTGTCAAACCTGTGCCTGAGTATGCTCTTTCAAAGATGTTGAATCCTCTTTTCAAACCATCCCAAAGGCTGTGCGTGTTTTACTTGTATTTCTGGCCCATTAGACTCCTATGGTGAGACCCTCACTCTGTGGAGGACTCAGCCTTACAGAGACAAGCCGAGCTGAGCAAGGCAAGGATGGAGAATTAGGCATGTAACGATGCTTAACTTTCCTACAATGAGTATAGAACAATTATTTCTGTTAATTAGATCCCCCTCCATGCATAATCAATTTTTGCTTGAATGCAAAGGTGCTGAAGGGCACGAGCTGACAGACATCATCAGGTGAGCCTGCCTGGGGAGCTGCCTTGCAGGCCACAGGAGCATATCCCTGAATTCCCACAGAAATGAAAGGCACAAGTGCATTGCTGAGTGCTGAGCTTCAGCCATACCTCACGTCCAACCTCACAGGATTGAGTGTTCGAGGCACGAGGAAAAGTCCCCATCTTAACAAAGTGCTCTTCTAACAGAACGGGGAAGGCTGTGTTAGCACCTCTGGGCATATCTGGTACACCCTTCTCAGAGAAAAACACTACAGTGGGTGGTCTTGGGCATGGTTTTCCTTGGGCCCGACTTACATGAAGCTTTTATATTTATTTGTAATGTTCTTTATGTATTTATTCAAAAGCCTAATGACATTTTAATGAAAAATCTCATGCTGATTAAAAGCAGGTAGGGGAATAGCTGGGGAAATGAAATGCACCATACATAATCGCATCCAGATGACATGCAGCCCAGGGTTTTGAGGGAATGAAGCTAATGAATATAGTGAACCTCTGGTAATTAGATTTGAACAGCCATGGCAAGGGAGAGGAGGGGGAGAAATGCAAACATGGTATAGATCTTAAAAGGGGGAATAAACAAGAAGGGAAGAGAGAGTTATCCTAACACAGGCTTATAAAAACCCCACATCACTGACTATAACCCCCAGAGGGGAGGACTGCAAACTGTTTCTTCAGCTTTTCCTTTCAAACTTAACATCATCTTTTCACTCCCCATTTCCACAGTTGTGTGGTTATGGTCTTTTTTGTTTCCTCTCCTCCCCTTCCTCTTCCTCCCACCTCCTGATTTTGCCCACATCCCCCATTTTACTCCCTAGGAGTTCTTTAGGGTTTTTCAGGGTGAAGAGCCCTTCCCCAACCATTCTTGATTTCCTTCCAAGGTACAACCTCTCCATCCTGCTCTGTGTAGTTACCTAAATAGTAGAGCTCCATATTGTCCCTTTCCTTCTCGACAGCACTAAGTTAACCCTTTAATTCAGGCTAAGTACTTACAGATGTGCATTTCCTTAACATGTGACCACACCCCCTAAAATCAGTGGAGTAACTGGGGTGTTAAGAACCCCAGGGGTTTCTGGCCTGCCCAGAACAGGAGCTCAAGCATTAATTCCTTTTCACTCCCGAAGTGACTTTGTCCCAAACGCTGCTGTTGTGTTCAGGCCCGTGTCCTCACCTGCACACAGACCTGGGCTCCTCTCACACCTGCCCTAGCAGCCACCCCTCTGTAGCCTGGCTGACCTGCCACCTTCACACCTCCCTGTGCTGGAGAGGGGAAGCCTGGCTTTGCTCCGTGCCCCTGCCCAGCACATGGCATTGGCAGCACTGGTGGGCTCAGGGAATTTGGGGCTCCGGGCTGGTCTCCACCCCAAGCTGATTGAGTAAAGGGCCTTTGTGCAGCCCAGTTGCCTGAGTGCCCTGACAATAGCCCCCTTCAAGATGCCACACACCCCGGGGTTAGGAGCCACCACCTGGCTGCGAACCCACTCCTCTCTGTCCCAGGGCACCCATGCAAGGGGGAAAAGGGAACAAATGAGTTACAGTTTGCTGAGGGATTTGGTGGGTTTGGGATGTTGATATGCTGTGCACTGAGCCTCACTGAGCAGGTCTTTGGATGAATTCCTCACATTGCTTTAGAATTAGAGCAGAAACCCACCAAAATCATGGTGCTTCCTACATCCAGACAACCCCCTGAATGTGTCAGTATCCTGTATATGAAGGTATTGAAGGAATAGGATGGCACCTTTTTTTTTTTTTTTTTTTTTTTTTTTTTTTTGTGGATTTTTACATTGAGTACAAAGTTTTTAATGTCATTGCAATGGAGTTTATATATAGAGTGTTAACAGAGCTCTCTGTTAGGCAACAATTCCACTAGAGAAGGAGAAAGTGAGTCTGGATGGCAATAAAAAGCAGTATTTCTCTTTTTTTTCTTGATATCTTCACTAAAGAGTGAAAGTCTGTCTTGGGATCTGTTATTTGGATTATAATCTGAATAACTTTTCGTGAGAGTACTGACTTTGTGACTAGAAAGATCAGGGTAGAACTGAAAAAAATTAATTCCCTTTGGGACACTTAACATGATCCCATTTTCTCCCCAAAGCTAGAAAAATCATTTAAAGTTATTTTAGTAACACTAGGAACCTAGAGCAGACTTTGCAGAGATTTTGAAGACGAGAGCAACATCTCCTTGCAGCACAGTTCGCTACTGATGGGTCAAAATTATTTGCTGGATCAGGAATATTTTCCTTCCTGGGAGGTGTTGATTGAGACTATAGGCTTCTCATTTTTGTACTGCACAGTGCAACTCAGTTAGCTGGGTTTGAGGCAATCAGATGTTAAAAGGCAATTTGGAGAAAATTGCATGTAGCTTCAGATGTCATTCAAAAAAGATGGGGTAGTGGCATCTGTTTCTCATAAGCTTTGAAACATTACATACATTTCAGAACTATACTGTTTCTTTAGAAGTAAACCACACAATTTCTGGATTTTTTAAAATTAAACAAAGTACCTTTAATTTAGGATATTGTTATTCTAAAAAAGACAATGCTAACCTTTTTTGACCCTTCTCTGCAGTGTAAGTTATTGTTGGCAAGGTCATGTTTGGTCACTTTGTCTCATCCAGGAGAGTATTTCACGAATTACCTTATAATTTTAAGTGGTGACTAGACCTTTGTGCTCTAGATAATGTCACAAAAACAATTTATCCAAGGCATTTGACAAAGAAAGGAAAAATTGCCCACTTTTCCCATCAAACATAATTACCATTCACCACATCTAAATGAAGTGCTTGTTGCATCTCTACTGGAGAACCAAAAGCCACTATGAATAGGTTTATTTCTCCATTAACTGAAAACTGGTGCAGGGAAGACAGGGGAAATGGGCTTTCTAATTAACCCTCTTAGTGCCCTGACAGAAAACTGATAGATCTGAAACTTCTGCTGTGGTGGAATTTTCTCCATTTTTTTTATGAATGACGCAAAGCCACGAGGCAAGCCTCTCGCCCCTCTAGCTGTAACACAGGCTCTGGCAGTGGGCTGGAACGATGACACAAGGGCAGGAGAACAGGCAAACCCAGAGCAGGGCTCTGCAAGTTTATTCAATTAGGTACTAAGTGTTTGGAACAAGGTTTCCTCTGCCAACAGCTGTATACAATCATTTGTGGTTTTGAGGCCAGGGTAATTGGCATGTTATGAGCTTTTGCCTCAGTTTTTGGCATCTGCCTGAAAACCACATGGAAGGAGGGAAGGCTCTGTGTGGGGCTCAGCCAGGAACCCTCCCCAGAAGTACAATCTCAGGAGCCATCAGTGAACAAACCTCACCTAGGTCTCATGGACATGGGGCAGATGCTGCCCACCAGCACTCCTAGCAAGCCCTGGTGAGTGGGAGAAAGAATCCTTACTAGGTTGTATGCTACCAGAGCCAAGATTGCTTCACATGCATGGATTTATGCTTTTAACTAGAGATGACTGTTTTCAGGAAATTGACTGAAGCTGCTAGTTAATTGGAAGCAGTGAGGGAATTTTATTTTCCATTGTGTGCTTCAGTCCTCAGTGATCCAGCACTCAGCACTAAGTTGTTACAGCTCAGAAGCTGCCACCAACCTTTATCCAATGGTGACATGATGTCCCTGGCCTCCCTCTGAACAGTCCAGGATGCTCTGTCTTCTATGCCCTGTTTCCTTTCAGGGTATACTAGGAACTGCAACACCCTGCTCCTTGTATCTTCTCCCCCATTCCGCGCTTTTTTTTTCCTTTCACCAGTGCATCACCTCTTTGCTACAGGGATGCTCTTTAAGAAAAAAACAACCACTTGCCACACATTTGTGCAGTGCCCAGCACAGCAGGCCCTGCCTAAGTCAACATTTTTTGGCACCATTGCAACAAATATTAAATGCTAATAGCACGGTGGTGGAGCCATGCTTCATCATGAGTATTACTAGATAAGATCACACTACCAGTTTTATTATCACCTATTACTTCCTGTTAAAGGGGAGTCAGCCTTGAATGGTTCCTCTGGCTCACACTGTCGTAACCAACATCACATCTTGGTTTCGTAATTACACCTTTAAGAGCAATCCTGTATCCTGTGGAGAAGTTCCCAACTGATGTCTAATCATTAACTCCAGAACAGGAGAGCCAAAATATGCAGTGCTACTCTGTATTAGTGTTCTTTAGTTATAATAATGGGTTGCTTTTCCCCCGTGGTGCTCAGAGCTCTTTACAAAGAAAAAGGAGCATTGTTATTGCCATTTAAGGGCTGAAAAAGCTGAAGTGCAGTGAAGAAACATGCCTTGCCCACAGTTAGACAGCAAAGGAGAATCCAACTCTTCATACTTCCCTTGTCATTGGGACTCCATACAAACCTACCAAAAGCTATGTCATATCCATGCCCCAAAGTGAGAACTCAGTGCAGCTACTTAATAATAACAAAAAGTATAATTTATCCCATATATGTCCAAGAATAAACGCCAGTTGTTCTGGCAGGCAGCTCACATGCTGTTTGGTGGGGGTGAGTCTGTTCTTAACGGATGCTCAGCTGCTTGTTAACAGGATGGAGAGATGCAAATGAAAGTCTACATGCTTCACAAGAAGCAAACTTTGTCCCTTGATCACAGCACAGTGCCTCCTGGTCCTGACAGCTGCAGTTTTGTAGTGGGTCAGGTGGACAACAGATGTTCACCTGCTTAACTACAGTAGCAGTAAAACTCTTGAAAACAACCTCTGAACTAAAAGACCCATCTACTCTTGTTGCTTTGCAATCAGGAAGGAGCCCTTCAGATGTATTTGTCTATATGTCCCGTCTAATATCCTCTCAGAAAGCTCAAGCAGTGGAGCCTCCATTCTTTCCTTGGCCATGTAATTTCTTTCTGTGGTAAGACCCTGCTCCTCTGATGTGACATTCCTCCCCCACCCCACATGGCTAATTTAACTTTTCCCTTCCTCATCGGCATGGATGCAATATGCACGCTGAAATGTCATCACTCCCTCTCACAATCACACTGTTGTGCTTGCTCATCTGGGGTCCATCTGTGGGGTGGTGGTGATGGAGTCCTATTATGCTGGAGAGTAGGAGGATGGAGGGATGAAAAGCATGGGAATCCTGATTATTGCACTGAGCTGGGTGATCACACCCTCTTTATTGGGTTCAGTGCCGAGGCAGCTGCGTGAAGCTCCATACCCTGTGTTACACATGATGACATCTCCCAGGATGGCCTCACACTCTTGTCCAGTGCAAATGCTAGGCATCTTTTGCTCAGCTTTGCTGCTGTTTGCATTGGTGACTCTGGGTAAAACCTAAGGGACTTTGGAATTTAGCATTCAGAGTGCCTGTGCCATGTCGAGAAAAAACAGGAGGAGGCAAACATCCATGTTGATCCATGTCAATTTTCTGTGCTTTGAAACTCAGGGAAGGACTCTAAGCTAATAGGACCAATTATATTCTCCAGAGCTTTTATACGTGTCTACTATATGTGTTATATAGCTTTTATACATGATACTATAACACCATGGAGCTGATACCTGCAAAATGATCATTCTTAGTGAATCTACACGAACAGAGACTGGCTTTGACACTCAAAGCTAATGTTAGACAGCACATAGACATATGTAGGATGTGAGGTGGGATTTCATGGTCACACTTTCTTCTAAAGCATCTGTCTGAAGCCCAGTGAGAGGCTGACTACTATGAACCTGAGGGAAATGTGCTGTGATGTTTGCAAAGCTTCCCACAGCGGAGATGCTGGCCATGGATGAGGCAGAAAGGGCCACATGTGGTAAAGATACTGCTTGTCCGTAGTAAGACAAAACCCTCGTCTAGAAAAATGAAAAGTTAAGAAGGAGTTTATTGTCTGTGCACTTCATATGTAGCCTGAATTTTCTGCTGCTTGGAGGAGAATGCCAAATACAATTCATATCCTCCGAGGGAGGCAATTCGGTTTAAAAATGAAAAGAGCTAGACATCTGTCTCCTCTGAAATCAATAGGATTTATGCATCCCAATCTCTTTCTCATTTTTAGACTTTCATCCCACACAGAGCACTCAGATATGCTTTTATGACCAGGTTCCCTTCCTTGCAAAATCAACCCCTCCTTTTCATATTCATCATCAACAGGGATCAAAACCAGCCTGCAACCCAGAAAAGGCAGACTTAGTGCTTGCCTTCTACATCTTTGTTTAGCTCTCTGACAGGGCTCATGAGAAAGCCCAGGCTGCAGCCCTAGCTCGGGGCTAAATGAATGAAGGTCACCATGCTCCAGGATGGAGGTTCATTGTCACACAGTGAGACAGAGATGGCCAGCTGAGCTGCAGGTGGTTTGAAGAAAAGATACAGCGCTCACCTGTGCTCACCTTCACAGACACTAATCTCACAGTCTTGTTCTTGCCTGCAGAAAACATTTGACTCATGTTGAATGGGAGCGGGATCTTACCTACGGTGCTCCTGTGGAAATGCCTTTTCTTACATGCTGGGAGGAAAAAGAAGGACACAAGGGGTCACCTCAGCTGTTAGGGCTGAAGTCTTCAATAAGCAATCTGATTATTTCCTTTAGGATGAGCTGGTTAAGCAGGAAAAACAGATGAAAGAAATAGTGAGCAAGTGCTGCTGTCTTGGCAAAATCATCTAAGAATTGGTAATTCAATAGATAATAATGCCATTATTATTCTCCTATCACTAAGCAACCTCTGGAAAAGCAAGATTAAAATAAGAAACAAACCCCACCAGATAACAGGGAGGAATTGCTAGAAATAGGATCCCAGCTGCCATCTACTTCCTTATAAAACCAATGAGATCTGCTCTTTCTCCATCCTGCATTGAAGAACTTGTGGAGTTGAGGACATTTTTCATGCCTAAAAGGACATTGTGTGTTTGTACGGCATATCCCCTCTTCCTCATCCCTCCTAATCTTTCTTTTTCTTGCTTTGTTTTAACTGCTTGTAGACAAGAATGCTGGCAGCATTTGAGGTCTCAAATGGATTGAATATGAGCTTCAAGAATGAAAACACAGAGATATTGCAGACCTCAAGTCCACTGAGATGGCAGGTTGAGTTATGAAGACATTCAGTCTTTGGGCTATAATAGTAAATTGATAAATATTTATACTGGATTATGTGCTGGCATTAGAAGTGTTAAAACCTAGCACACAGGAGTTCTCAAATTATTCCCTGATAAAAAGACTGGGTACCAGGATTTGAACTAAATGAGGTACTTCTTTTGCCCAACATTTATTTTAAATCATGGAACTCACTGCCAAACAAACTGCAAAGGCAAATGTTAAAGCAGGCTCAGCAAAAAATGCCTGCTGAAGTTGTGAAAGACTGGCTCATGAGCAGTGGTTAAAGAGGACAGGACAGATGGTCAAAAGGAAGAATCACTACACACAGAGCCCTGGGCAGGCTGGAAGATTGGGCCAGCTAGGGAAGCATGAAGAATTGGACTCTCATTTTCTGGAAATATTAATGACTGGATGTGACAGGGCCCTGGATAGCTCAACCTAGGCTCTGCTTTACATGGACCAGATGGTCTCCAAGAGCAGGGACCCAGCCCAGACTTTCTGAGATTCTATGGATGCAAGCCTGAAACCAAATAGTCAGGCCAAAGGGAGGATTCATTTGTCTTCGCTTTTATTTTTCTAGGTACCTGCTGCTGTCCATTGGTAGAAATGGCATGCTGAGCTGGGTGAATCCAACATGAAACTGCACCAGCTTTTGTATTCTTATGATTCCTGTGCTCTAAAACCTCATTTTCCTTTCCAAGGAGGATGCTGTAAATGCAAAGTTCATATCGAAGATAGGGCAACATTTTGACACGGCCATGCAGTCACTGGGATAAGCTATGTTATTCAGATGAATTGTTAGCTGTTGCCCAGGAAAAAAAAAAAAAAAAAAAAAAACACCAGAAGGCATCTGGGAATAAGAAGGAAGCAAGGGCTGCATGTCCTGAACATGACTGCTTCCATCAATAAAGCTGTCTCTTGTACGTGTGCATGCCTGTATAGTACACACTGCTGAGCTAGAGAGGAGTGCTTAGTAGACAGCGCTGCTTGCAAACCTCCTGCCCTCAAGGACCATCTCCAATCAATCTAAAATGATGGTGGGTTCACTGGAGTGCCCTGGGACTTTACATCCATCCGAGACAGCAGCTCTCTCTTTAATGGCAATGGCAGCGTGTGGGCAGGGAAAGGAGGCAGCAGAGCAGAAGGACAGCTGATGCAAGTGGATCAGCACTGTTCACACTGCATGGATGGAGCCATCCACAGTGACCTCAGGCCACAGCAAAATGGGCCCTCAGCAGCCAGCACCACCCTTACTTTGTTGATGCTGAGGGATCCACACTGAGGTCTGTGAGCTGGAGGTGCAACCTTCTCTTACATTGCCTTTATTAATAATACAGCTCCTGCAGTGGGTGGCAGCTTGGGCTCTCAGTCTGCTTCATGTCAAGGCCTTTGTCCTCAGCTGGGCAGTGTTTGAAACAGATATATGCTGGGTTTGTTTCTGGGCCAAACAAAAGCCTGCTCCAGCAAATGCCACTGTGGCTTACAGACTTTCCTCTCAGGACCTACCTGTTCCGTCAGCTCTGCTAGCAAAGCCTGCATAACTCTCTGTGTTTGTTCTCAAAACAAGCATTCAAATACACCCTTTTGTATTTTCCTTTCCATAAGAAAACCAGAGCAGAAGAAACCTGTGCGGACAAGCCAGGGGGAGCACCCCTAGCTGTGGGAAGCCAATAATAACAGGGGCACCACTTCCAGATTTCCTAACAGTTCTGCAACAAACAAAGGGGAGAAAAACAGCAAACCCAATGTGGAAAGAACCACTGATGGGGTTTGCTTTATGAAAAAATGCTGCCCTTGTGTCCTGTAGACGTTGGTCATGGTGAAGCCAGGCAGGGACTCATCTGTGAGCTTTCCCACTTCTCTAAGCCTGACACAGTTCCTCTACAAAGTGCAGAACTCAGCACAGGTGTGCATAGGTGGCTTCTTTATGAAGCTAAGGGTGGAAGGGTGTTTGGGTTTCTGAGAACCTTCCTTGAGTCTCTTGGGTTGCATGGAGCCTGCCAAGGTGCCGAGATTGCCCTAAACACACAGGAAAACTTCTTGTCACAGAAGTCCAACAGGGTTCCCACAGAGTCTGTGTGAGCCCCTGCTCTGAGTAGGATGGCTTGAACTCATTAGGGTCATCAGTCCTAGCCCCAGGTGCACAGCCACTAGGAGATATAACTAGTAGTGTGCCTTGTACAGCCCATGCCTTGTGTTTTCTGTCTGTATTCTCTGTTTGTCCTCTAACCTCTTTGAACCGTCTTAAAATGTCTAAGCAGTGATCAAAGTGGGAGTCTCACAGGAGTACCATCCAAATTATAATTATACCCAGACACAATATTAAAGTTGAAGGGCCAAGTACTCGAAAGTTAGGAAACAATAGAATTTCTATTGCCTCTGTACTTTAATGCAAATCCTTCCCTCAGCAGCTGCTGTGGTTTCTGTGCAGTCTGTTTGCTGTGAGTGGGAGAACCCAGGGGCACTTTTTCTGGGTGTCCTCAGTAACTCCCTGCTGCTCCCATGAGGAGTTGAACACAGGGCTGGCTGAACGTGTCCAAGGTATCTGCCTTGTCCCTCCTGTGCACCCTGAAGCTGTGGGAGCACAGTGCTGGATGGCCAGTGGGGTGCAGGAGGTAGTGGATGAAAAATACCTCTGCAGGAGCTAATGGTTTTTAATAGCCCAGACCACTTCTGTGCAAAGCCTGGAGGGGTGGTACAGGAGTGAGGATGAGAGTGAGGACTAGGAAAGAAGGACTTATGCTGGCTTTGCTCCAAACAAAACATTCTTCCAACTTGGGCAAACAGCAATGCTTGCGTGACACTCTCTTGGAACCTCTTTTACCCTTCACAACTCCTAAGCCAGTGTTTTTTAACCCAAGTTACTGAGCATACTGAGTAAGGATGGAAGCAGGAGGGGATCTAGCAAAGAGATGCGAGGTCATGGTTCTGAGTGACTGAGTGATGCCCTGGATAATGGAGCTCTTCCTGCTCACCTTGGACATGTTAAACACATCACTCTGTCCAAATGTTTTGCAGGCAGTCACTGCTTTTCTTCCTCATTTTTTGAGTGCTTTTACGTCCTTGCTTCAAACCAGAAGAGCACTTGGACTTGTAATGCCATTAGATTTTTTTCAATACAGCCATGAGTCTTCAGCCTTCTCAGATATGGCTAACCTATTTCACCAAAAATTCAGTCTGGGGCAATCCCCAGGAATGTAAGCTTTCAACCCACAAGGTGAAGTGCTGGAAACACTGATAAATTCCTCAAATCAGCCTCCTGGAATGGAAAGCATTTGGCAAGCTTGTAAGAGGCAAAACCAATCCACAACACTTGAGAATAGAGCTTGTCTCTAGAAATAATAAAAAGGAGCAGCTGTTATCTAAAAAAGTCTGAGCATGAAGCAAAAATGTCCTCCAGGGTATTTGTATACACTTGCAGGAACTGGCACACAGCTGGAATGGGTGTACAAAATGCCTCTCTGAGGCTAATGAGACCTTACCTCTGCTTTAACATGAAAGTGACTGGGCTTTCATGTGCAGTGTGGACAGCTGTATTGCTCCAGCTCTCCTCTTCCAGGTAAAAGGGTACAGAAGTGCAGTATCTGAGGCTTGTCATTCCATTTGCAGAAGTGATTCAGGCAGTCATGCCCCCACGGCACAGATTCAAAATCTGGGTGAATAGGGTTCTACATGACTGTGGTGAGTCTGGTTCTTCTGCTTCACCTCTCAGCTGAAGCTCTTAAAGTGCTGTAAGTAACAATGTTAAATCTGACTTTATTTACAAAGTTGGGGAAAATTTGGCTCTGGTGTGTGTGTTCTAAAGGAGATATACCCAGCAATGATGAAAAACAGACTGTCAGTTTGAGTGCTCCACTGTTGGTTCCTGCAGCTGAGGATGTTTGCCCTGAACATCTCTTCCTGTGGCTGGTGGCAACACTGAAAAGGAATAACTCCTTCCTTAAACGTTTGGGAGGGAATTGATGGGAAAAGACACAGATCACATCAGCTGTAACCAGCAAAGTCCATTTTTCTTTGAGAGCCTCTCTGGCACCAGGGCTAGAAAGCCTTGTTCAGCTGAAAGTCTTCTCCTACTTTGGTCAACCAGCCTGGTGGAGAGACAGGCTCACAGAAAAAATGGTTCTGGAGACTCGGTAAGAGAACCCTCTGCTGCTTGCAGACTCTGCATTTTCGGGTGCTGCTTTCCAGCTGGTTGGGATTTCTTGAAGATGATTTTGACTACATGAAAAAGTCTTGCTTTTAAATTTTAAAAATTGCCTTTTATGCACTGTATTTCTTGTTGCCTTTCTTTTCTTCCTTTCCTTCTAGCCTTTGGGGTTTTTTTCTTCCATGTCATATTCACCACATCCTTGAAGTGGAAGGAGAGAAGCTAAAAGAAAATATTTAATACCTCAAGTGTTTTTAAACCATCAGCAATTGGTAGAAGCTTGAAGAAGTCATCCCTGGAAATAATCCAGCTGGTGAGCTCCTTATAGATGCCACCTTTCCAAGAGCAGTGCCATTTTTTCATGAGGTGGGTGTACTTATTTATTGCATCATTAAAGCTGTTTTCTTCCAGACAGCCTTTAAATATCTTCCCTGGGGATTTGTCAGGCTGGGCAGCAAGCCAAGTGGAACCCCCTAAAGTTAAGAGCTCAGCTCTGTTGGACATAAACCACTTAACATTTCAAAGATGACAAAAGTGGTACATATCCAATTTGTTTCTAGTAGGAAAGAAAAAACTGGTGAGTAGCACACTGAGCCCATCACAAAGATAAGCCATGCCATGGTGACTCTCCTTCTTCAGGCAAGAGCAAAGCCCTGCTCTGTGTCGTATCTACAAGCTGTGATTACGGACCCTTCACTCTGTTTGCCATGGCTCCAGAGAGGCCAAGACTGATGCTCCAAAATCCCATGCTCTATTGCTCCCATGGGCTCTTACTGCTGCTACTTTCCATTACTGCTGAAAACCTCCCCCCTGCCCTGCTCACAGGGCTTGAATTTTGGTGTTATGTATCTTGAATGTAGTTGTCCAGAGCTCAAAGGGTGGTTCTGTTCGTGATCCATTGTCCCCAGGCCAGGTGACAGCAGAGTCACACCTGGCACAGGTTCTTCCTCTTCTGAGATATCAGAGTGCTTTCATACAGGGATGCCACCATGGGTTTTGAAATTTGCTTTCAATGGACCTTCAGCTGGATTAAACTCAGTTGCTGCCGAATTAGCAGAGTGCAACAGAGAGGGTGAGCTGCAAAATTTGTTGGGGGACAGGAGAAGATTCCCTGGATTTGAGCAGGTCATCATTTGAGATCCAGCCTATGGGAGGGAGCTCAGCAAATTGTGTACCTTGGCTCTCCCTGTTATGAGGAACAACAGTGATCATCCTTGACTGAAGCCAAACGCTTTAGGATCTCATCGTTCCAAGGGCAAATGATGCCTTTGCTGGGTTTAATATCTGGTCCAGCATTTGGTGCAAGATAATTTGGTCTGTTCTGAAGGGCAACCAGCTTGTCTGGAGCATTATTCTTGCATGACCTTTCAGACAGCAGTGGAGTTTCTCCAGATTTGGACTTGTGAAGGGCAAATCCAGATCTGATGCCTCAAGACAGTAAAAAGCCCATTGCCACCCCCACCTCTGAGGCCTCACACTCCCTCTCAGCAGGTCGTGACAAGAGAAGACACCCCCTATTTGGCAATCCCAAATTGCCTATCTGCTTTCCTCACAGGATGGGACACAGCAATGCAGAGAAGCTGGCTGAAAAACCTGCAAGAGGAAGAAGGGAAGAAGGGAAGCAGCTCTCACACTGGCAAACCCAGCCAGCATGCCAGACCCTCGCAAGAGAGAACTACTCAGAAAAACAGGGGAACAGGCACACACAGACACAAGTCCAGAAACATAATCATCTGTGTTTTCCATGAATAAAACATGGCAGTCCTTGCAGACAGAGGGTGAGGTAATAAGGATAATAATAACAATAATAATCTGTTTGGTCTCTGTTTCTTCTGGGCTTCAGGGGCTTATTTTGCAAATGGTTATTTGTATAGCTGGAGCTGCTGCCTCACAGCTCACACTGCTCAGACTTATGTTCTGTTTCTCTCTCTGCCAGCAGCCTGGGTTTGCAAGCGTTCATGACTCAGCAGGAATTACATGACCTTGAAGGTGAGCTGGAGCAGCAAGAATCCTTCCTAGGGGCCAGGTCCAACACCAGCTGCCTCCAGTGGAAGTCAGCTCTCTTGCAGGACCCAGCAAGAGTTGCACCTGCCTGGGGAGAACCAGAAAAGATTTAGGCTTGAGCAAAAGCCCAGCAGCCACCCAAGTAAAACTGAGCCACCACATAGGCACTAAAGAGAGGCGACGTCTGTGTTCAGTCAGTCCTGCTGGTGTTTCCAGGCTGGTGGAAGAATCCAAAAGGGGTGACCTGGCCATAGATTAGATCTTCACCCAGAGCACTTTGTGAGTGCAGAAATTCCCATGAGTTGCCCTCAAACAGGCAAGCACAGCAATGGCAAACAAGGGGCAGCGGAGTCCCTGTGCTGCTGCAGGCACGTGCTCCTTGAGAGGGAATACCCACTGAGGTGCATGACCTTGTGTCTTGGTTTGAAAAGACACGTGTCTGCTAAGGAAGGCAGGAGCCTCCTGCTAAATGGAAAAATGTAAACCCCTCCCTCTGAATTATTATGATGTTGAAACTAAGAGGCTCTCAGGCAAAGATATGGGAATAACAGTTCTTTACTAGGAAAATTAAAATACAAATGCAATAGTACAAACAAACAATAACAACAACAACAAAACAACACTGGCAGAGTCAGAATACAACCTGATGCCCTGTGGGTCAGGATGTTGGTAGCAGTCTGATTGAATGGTGGCTGCAGTCCTCCTGGAGTGTCAGGTGTGGTTCTGTTAAAGCAGTGATCCTGTAGAAGGGTGGAGTCTTCTTCTGAAGATCCAGTGGTGGTGCAGATGGGCCTGGTCTTCCTCTGGAAATCCAGTGGGAAAAGGCTGTCTCTGTTGTTCCAAATCTCAGATTATATCCATTTAGGAATGCTTGGCTCCTCCCTCTGGGTGGGGCATCTCCCAATGGGATGAGGTAATTTTATGAGTCATGCAGTGGCACTCAATGGCCCATTAACTGAAGGTATCTCTCTGGAGGCAGGACTGGTTGTGGAAGAGATAAAGTAAACTACCCAATTAACAGAGGATAACTGCCTCATCTCTAACGGTAATTGAATACACACCCAGCCAAACCTGAGACACCTTGGTAAAGAGGCAGCCTGTGACAGCTGAGTGTTTCTGCAGAGAAAGGCTCCTCTGTCCCCTGCTTCTATCTAGTAACAGAAAAATAGAGATGGGGAAACACCTGGAAAAGGTCCTGGTGTTGATGTTAGAAAGCCCTTGAGAACAACAGGGAAGGGATCTGGCTGGGGCACCTGCCTGACCTGGCACCACCGTCCTGTCCAAGAACACTTTGTAAATTGAGATGGATTGGCAGGACCTTGGGCAAGGGATACCTGAGTGCAGCCAGACCGTGAGCGTCTGCCATGCTGGGGCTCCAGCACGGATCTGCTGGTCTGTGCACACCAGGGAACCTCTGCATCAGTTCAAGGTGGGAGATGAGGCAGAAATGTCTATCAGCCTTGCAGCAACTTGTTACACAGCAGCTTCTTACAGGTCTCTGAGGAAGAGTTCAGCATCCGTCTTGAATCAGTCGAATTAGAACAGTGAAATTCTTGCCCAACAGTTTCAGTGACAAACTGTAGTTTGTTTCTATGTATCTTGCACATTAAAAGATACCAATAATAGTAAATATATGAGTGGTAAGACAGAAACAATGCTCTCTCTGCATTTAACCCCTCCTGTGCAAGGGGCTCTAGCAGGGTGTTGCACAACCTTTTTGAATCCCTCCTCCACTCAAACAAAATCTGAGTAAGACTTGTTTTCCCAGTCATTTGTGTGTATTTATTGTGATTTTGTATAAATAAATCCATTCGTTTGCGGGGCATGGAAATGCTTTCCCAAACACAGACTTTTAAAAGAACATAAAGCACATATTAAAAATTAATCCTTGTGGGTTTTCTTGTGCCCACTTCTTTTGGAAAAAAAACCTGTATATAACTACAAAGCATTTTATTTTGAAATAAAGAAATCAATAACTGCAAATATTCAGTCTTTTCCCACAACCCACCTTTCTTCTCAGAAAGAGTTTAAATGACTGAATACTGTGTGCTTTCTTCAAAATAGAATTTAGTCAGACCATTAATAAACATTTAACTTTAATAAGAGCCACTGTAAACATTTCTCTGAAATTCACCAGGGAGCCAGGATTTTATCACTTTAGGAGCACTGCTTGGCTCTGTGGTATGCTGTGATGCTGGATAATGATCTAATAGGCCTCACTGACAACAAGCTGGCACCCTGCCATGGGCATTTGAAACCACCCTCCAGCCTGGAGCATGAGAAAACCTGCAAATAATGCCTCCTGATTTCCCAGCTAATGGAAGAGCATGGAGTAATGTGGCTGCAGCCATCTCGTGCAAATCAGGCAAGAAGTAAAGTGCCTGAACCCGGACATGACTACTGACGGTTGATTTTGTCACTCCAATCACCCAGAAATGTAACTGGGGAGTTGCTTCTCTGTTCCACATGCACAAGGAATGAAGTTTCACCTCTCATTCATTTAAAAATACACTGGTTCAATACTGCTTTTTGGTTGTCCTTTGATTAGTACTATTTTCTTTTTGAAAAAAAAACTAACAAATGTTTGAAGTAATGTTATGGATACTGACATTT
The DNA here is from genome assembly GCF_017590055.1 of Onychostruthus taczanowskii. Lineage (NCBI taxonomy): Eukaryota > Metazoa > Chordata > Aves > Passeriformes > Passeridae > Onychostruthus > Onychostruthus taczanowskii. The sequence goes on along the minus strand of NW_024499162.1, from coordinate 264,495 downwards.
TCTTCTTCATTTTTTCAAGATAATGGTTTCTGTGAAATTCTTCCTGAAGAGGGATATTTCAATTTACTTTTATTCCACTTTTATTTGGAGACATTCATTCAGCTCATGAAGGTATTTTCTGTCATAGTAAATTAAAAGAGGAAGAACAGTATTAACTGAATTTGTCATCATTTTACCCTTGCTCTCAGGTCTGTAATGCTCTGAGAGGCTTACTTGTCTTCATTTGCAGGGCTTCTGATGGAAATTTCCCTTTGAAATTGGGTCATGTCAGTAGTGACTTTCTTACTTGTCACCTGCAGTTTCTGATTCAAATCAAAACAACAAAGAAGACTTTTTGCTTGAAAGTTGTCAAGAAAAATACAAGCTCTCCTTAATCAGTTACAAAGGCACTCTGCTAGTTTTGTAGGCTTTGGAGTCCTGCTCTTCCAGGCTGGCCCCATAGCAACAAACTCTCTTTTCTAGTCAAGAGAAACCTGGCTGCAGCCTCACCAATCCAGGTAGTAGAACCAAGCAAAACGATATTCTGACCCGTGAATGTACACAGCCAGCTCTACAAACACAAAAGAGGAGGACAGTTTTTGCTGAAGAATGATCATTCTGATTGCTTGCAGCACACACTTTTCATATGATTTGGAGTTCTTTCCTAATGGTGCTAACAATAACATCATGTAAGTCTTCTTTATATTAAGTTTTTTTGTAAATTTAATAAACTGAAAAGGAAAAAAGAAAGCAAAGCAATAAAAAATTAAGAAAAACAATTAGGGAAATAGGAAGAAGAGATACGAATAGAAGTATTTATCTGGGAGCTAAAAAAAGAGGGAGATAATTGACAGTCTTCATTTACTAATAAAATAAGATTTCTGATTATGGAACAAGAAACCTCTGGCTATTTTAGTACAGATGCAATTTTCATGGCTAAAAACATCCTTTTTCCTTTTGTCTCACATTATTTGAGGCTAAAATTTAACAAATTCAGTCAAAATACTTCTCTAGCCAGTGGGCAAACACCCACCAGATGAGTTTTGCCAGTGACTGTGTCAGATGCATTAAGCTTACAGGGGACAGACTAGTCCTAATGAGTCACTCAACATCTCTGGGCTTGTCTTTTCCACCTGAGAGAATAGAATAAGCCTTTCACTCTTCTCTTACATCACCCCACAGTGACTTTTCAATCACTTACCCTCCTGAGTAATTTTTTATTTTAATAAATAATAAGGATCAGAATAAGCAAGCCTGTAAGTTTTCAAGTAAATATTTTAAAAGGCCAGTGTTGTGGCTGCTGCAGACTATAGCCACTTTCCAAAGTCCTTTAATGACAGTTTTCATTCACAGAAGATAAGCATGATAATATATTTGACATTGCCCTGACTGTTTAAGAAAATCTCTGTATTGATTCCTCACTAGACCTGAGATTTTTATCATTCAAGCTTAAGAAACTGATAGGAAGGCTCCTACAGCAACATCCTCCCGCCCACCCACTTGGCACTTAAACAGTAATAGGTCCTTTGTTGACAAATGGTAATCTTCCTCTCCCCGTGGCATTTCTGCCAGACCTCATCATTGGAGCACACAGGTGCTTATTTTCAATAATTAAAAAAAAAAGGCAGAAAATTGATTTTATTAAACTTTTTTTCCTGGACCTCAACCAATATGGGCCTCAACATGAGAAGTGTACCTCAGAAGGCAGCATTTATGGAAAAATCTGATGGATGAGAGGAAATTTCCCTCCTCCACAACACTTACATCTTTGCTGTACTCTGCAGCACAGAGAGTGCAGCCTGGGCCCAAAGCCTTGTGCTCACCAGATCCCTGGCACAATCCCCATGGCCCCTGGTGGAGTTTTGCCCAGGAATGCAGGAACTCACCCTAGCAGTGTTAGAGCATCCCCACTGCCTCTAGAGTTTGGTTATGGAACTGCCTTTCCTGTGCCTCAGCTCGCAGTCAAAATGTCCTGCTGGGAAGAGCAAGCTAAGAGTATGTCCCTTGAGGGCCATGTGAGGTCTGGTGATCATTATGGAGACATCAAATGAAAGTGTTTTAGAAACATCACTGTCCCACAACCGTGGGTGAGCGACAGGAGCCCTGTGGTTCCTGGAATGATGGCATTGCACAGTTTCCTGACATTTCAAATGCAGTGTGCAAGCCCTGTGTGATGGGGAATATTTTCGGCTCACAGTCACGGGCAGCAGCTGCAGTGATACAGACAAGAAACTAACAGAATAACAGGGATCTTCAATGAGATTTTCTGTTGTTAAATTTTTTGTGGTCCAACAAAATTTGGAACAAATGATAATGAAAAAACAGACCAGTCAGGTCATCCCAAGGCATCTGATGCTACCACAAGCCATTTCAGCTTTGCTTAAATAATTTTATTGTCAAGCACAGCATGATGTTAGGCATGTACATATGTAACACTGGGGCTTCCTGTTCCCAGGTTCATTGCTCCGTTAACCAGTGAAATCATTCATATGTTAAGTGAGAAAAAGGAGATATTAAGGATTAGCAAGGATTAGAGGTGGACTAAAGCAAAATTTAAGCTCAAACCTAATTTAAAACCTGCAGTTCAAATCTTTCTCTCTTCTTGGTCAAATTTGTGTGCCTTGGGCTCTGACAACTGCAGTATCTGGCTGCACACCCTCACTGTTAAATTTGGGAGGATCTGCAGCTGCATGGGTTTTGTGTTCCTGTCTGGAAAGAAATATCCATCCAGGGTTCTAGTGGAGCCTTGTTCTCTGGTATAAAATCTATTTGACAATTTAAGACACCCAGGCACACTAGTTTTCTTGAAGCGTTGCTCAGCTGTCCCATCAGCAGAGAGGGAGGCCGTAATTTTGGGCAGCAGCTCATCAGATTCCCAGCTATCACCCATCAATTACCATAGACCTCTCACTTGCAGCCTTGCTTCCAGAAAAGGGCTGCCAGTTTTTCTGCCTTTTTCTTATTCCTCCCTGAGGAGCAATTCAACCTGACAACAGATTTTTCAGGCCCACTTACATAGCATCTTTAGTGGGAATATATGAGCCAGTAACCTCAGCTGTATTCCCAAAATTGTCTTCAGAGCTAAAGGTTTGGGTAGTTTGATTGCATTAAATCCCTGTCCCTGTCTGCCTTTCTGTACAGAAGGCAAGAAGATGAACAATCAGCACCATCTCTATTCAACTCAGGAGCCAAAACCAGGGACAAGACACCCACAGCACAGTTGTCTGTAGAAAAGCAGCTGAGGAGTGCCAGAGCAATGCAGGTCTGTAGCACCTTGCACCAGAGAAGATGGAAGGGCTGCCAGGGAGGTCCTGGGAGAGCCTGAGGGGAAGAATGGTGCTGTGGAGAGGAATGAGAGTTGTCAGGAGGGGCAGGAGGAGGAACCTTCCTTGCCTTTCTGCAGGGGACAGTGGTGGGAAGAGCAGCAGAGATGGCTGCAGGGACATTCTGGGATCAATCAGCACGGGAAATCCAGGAGCCTACCATTGCTCTGCTGTGCCGTCTGTGATGCCGAGGAAAACCTCCAGTCCTGCCAATGCAGATGTTGTGCTGGAGCAGCAAATACCCCCACAGCAGCTGGAGTCCAGTGTGGCCTCCTGCCTGAGCCAGTGCTAACCTGTGGGCTCCCAGCCCTCCTCCAGGCAGGTTGCCTCTCTGCTGCCACAACAAGCCCATTGTCCTGTGCAGCAGCTGCCAGGCACGCCATCCTGTTAAGGACATCCCCATCCTGAGTGGTTTGGGATCAGGATGCCCCCCTGAGATCAAGGTGCCCCAGCCAGTGCCTTTGCATAGGAGTCCTGAAATCCTGCAGTAAGCACAGCCTGCTGTCCGAAGGAGAACTGTTTAACCTCACTGCTCATTTATGATCAGAAAGATGTATGTTCACCAGTGTCACACTGAATGAAGCATGAGGAGCCATCAGGGCCCATGCAGACACCCCCTGCCTACTTCACCACCTGGGGGATGCCAGACACAGTGTGCTGCTGGGCATGGATGCAGAATGAGATCCCAAGGAGGATGCAGAATAAGGAATTGCTGTGTGGAGACCTCATTTCTGATCACTGGGGAGTTTCATGCTCCATCGGTACCACAACCTCGTGCACAGATGAAATATTATGTGGTGCAAAAACCCCTTCATCATATAAATCAAGGCAAGGTAGCTTGAACAAAGCCCTTTCTGTACTCCTGCCCAACAGCCCTGCTGCTTCACAGGGTGAATGCTACAAACTAAGCTTCATGACTGAAGCCTTTTGCTAAAAGATGGATTTCATGCTTTTCCTGGGCTGGCCATGGACTCATTCGTGGGGCTGTCAGAGAGCTAACCTTTCCCTGTTAATCTGTTCTCCATCTTAATGAGGGCACAACAAAGCAGAAGCACTCTTAGACTTAAAACCAAGAGTACATTAAAAGGCAGAGTATAAACTGCCTTTCTGCAGAGGCAGTGAGCATCCAGCACTGATAATGGTATTGAAAGTGGGGATTAAGCAGCAAAGCGCTGAGGGAGCTAGCATATGGCAGCCCATTGACCTATCCCATATGCAGCAGCTATTGTTCCCTCCCCACTGCGCCACTGCAGCCTACTCATGCTTTTTTTTTTTTTTGTGGCATGAGGGCCAGGGCCAAGGCTGGGACCTGCTAAAACTTGACATTTACACATGAATTGTGCAACACTGCTGCTCAGAGAGCCAGGGCGACCTGTGCCACTAAGCAGTGTCTCAGTAATGAGGCTCAGCAGAAAGAAAAGGCTCGCAGCAGCATTGGGGAAGTTGTTCTGGGTATGCTGGTGGAGAGGGCCTTACAGCAGCACTTCCTGACTTCATGCTTTCCTGGGCAGGGCAAGGTGGGATAGGATCTGATTTAACTGCTGAAGTGCTGGGGGTTTGACATGATTGGCAGAGATTGTAGGAAATTAATTTCCAGACCTGCAGGCTTTTTCACTGAGCAGGAGAATACAGAAATCTTTACCCCACAGAAAAAGGAGAGCAATTTCTGATATAGGCTTGCCCTCAGCTCTGAGAACCAGCCATAGCTGTTTCTTTGGTGCCTGGTTGAATTGTAAAGGATCAATTGAAATCACAATCACACAGGAGAAGATGGTCACTGCAAAGCCTGACCCAGACTCTCACCCAGGACCTGCTGGGCTGGAGTGTCTGATGTGGAGCTCTCAGCTCTCACGCCTTACCAGAAGTCACCGACTGGGTCCCACCTCGCTGGGGCACTGCTGCAGGGTCCTGGGCTGGGCCTGACCACCGGGCTCAGCCCCACCTCTGCCTCTCCAAAGCACACAGCCCTCTCTCTTCCTTTGCCACCCCAGCTCATACCCCTCACTGATAACACTGTCCAGGGAGTTGCACCTCTCGCCTGATGGTGCTGTGGGCTGCCCCAGGCAGGAGGTAGAGCTACAGCTGTTTCAGCTGTCCCTTCAAATTACCAGTGCTCCCCACAGCCACCAAATGGCAGGACTTGAGGTGACAGCATCAGAGCAACAAAATCCAAACAGAGATGGATGCTCTAAGCAGGCACATACCTCTCCTCAGAGGGCTATTTGCTCCTGCTCAACTGACTGGTAGCAAGAGACCTCATAGGGAGAACTGGATTCCACATAATCCTCTATGAAAAATACATTAATATGTCCTGCTGCTTGTAGTTGTTCCTGGCAGCTTTCACAATGCAGGACCACCAAAGGACACCCAGATTAATTTAAATGATACTATTTTTAAATCCTACAAGCCATTAATCCCAAATATGCTTTTTAGCCAGAACTCTACACATTTATTTGATTTCTATCTAAAGCCATAAACTAAGCCTTGCTCATTGATGAGATTTCAAAATTCATGAGCCAAGCTTGAGCTACTAGGCATTTTAAGATCTTTTGGGGCATGGTTTTTATTTGGAACCATCTTTGACTGAATTTTTCAGACAGCCTTTCATCACATACTGGGACCCCCTCTTTCCCCCTTATGCCCTCACAACTGTTAAGCCAAAATTGCTGCAAGTACAAGGTCGTGCACACCAGAGAAAGAAAATATGTCCTCCTGTCATAAGATAATGTAAATCATCATGACCTGAATTATTCTGTGAGTCACTGAATATTAGGAAGATCCCTATGCTTGTGGCTAAGCACAGAAGTGGGCTTCCAGGGTGAATGAGCAATCTGCATTTTCAGAAATATTTGAAATTCCACTGGACACTACCTTAGACAACCTTGTCTCATTGGCCCTGCTTTGAGCAGCTTCATCAGCTGCAGGTTGAATCCCATGCTGCAAAGCCTTCTTTCCCAGGGGAGACAGAGAGCACAGGAATGGCACTTGCTTGCACGAAGCTCACACAGCATCACATGCACTACACAAGCCCTCTTTGGGGGGCAGAACATGCTGGCTTGGCCAATACTGACAAATCCATACAGCTTAAGCTGGAGCTTATACATGCCCCTTCTGTGCCCAGTGTGCCAGAGCTCTGCCTGCAGTGTTCAGTGTGGTTATGATTTTCCTTGCTGAGGTCGAAGTGCAGCGTAGGAATAGAAACACAATGGGATTTTCTTGGTGAATTCCTGATGAAATTGGCTTAGAAAATTTTGGAAGAAGCAAGAAGAAGCATGTAGCAATCACTGTGATATTTTCTATTCTGTCTGCCTCAAAACTATCCTCTCACTGTGAGTCATGTTCTATGCCTGCCTAAACCATAATCCCTCACTTTCATTGTCTGACCTGCCTTTCCACCCCTTATCTTCCAAAAAGAAATTGCACCTGATTAAAGCCAAATTAGTCCCCAGCCTCCAGGCCACTTTATGGGGTGAAGTGGCAGAGAGAGACTATTCCTTCTTCCCACCATGCTGTACAGTGCTGGCAGTGATGCTCAGGTACCACTGAGGATCAGCAGCACTGATACCACAGCAAGGGAAGGGTCTGCATAGCACAAAAGCAGGAGCTGCAGCCATCAGGAGCCACCCAGAAATGTGAACAGGATGCAAGTGAGAAAAAGGATACCTGATAAAACCAGTGGGAAAGAGACTTGGTTTCACAGAAAGACAGTCACAAACTATGGCCCGTGAAATACTCTCTTTCAAATCCTGGGGTTGAAAACAAGGCAAAGGCTGCTGAGGCTCCCCCAGTGCTGCACTTCCCGGCTGGGGTGAGTGCAGGGAGCAAAGCCTTTATGTGATTTATCTATTACATACTGAATTAAGCCAAGGGCCAGCCTATCCTCTGAGCACTGAGGACCTGTCAGCAGCTGAATGGGAGCATTGTGCATCAGCTGCTGCTGTCAGAAACTGGGTCCACAGTCAGCAGCCGTCTGCAACAGCTCTTTTCTGGCAAGGAGCACTTAAATTGCTCACTCCCTTGGTGGCATGCAGACCCTTTTATCTTTGTCCTCCCCTTGCAGGGAGGGCTTTTCACCAAGGTCTGTGCTGCAGAAGGTAGGGGTGAAAGAGACTTCTTAATGAGAAAGAGGCAAGATCCCATCAGCAGAACAAGAGCAAGCAGGGCAGGGCCCTTGCTACGTGGCCTTAGAGAATGAGTGTGAAGGCAAGAAAAACAAACCAAAGTTACAAATCCAGGCCTTTGGAGGGGTCACATAAAGGTTTGGAAAACAACTGATCCCTTGAAAACTTTCTCTTTAGAAACAGCTGGGCTGAAGTTGTCATGTTTCTTTGGTTTTTGACTATTGGGACAGCAGATGAACATGCTCGAGCCTGCAAATCACTATACTGGAGGTGGACTTGATGAGTAGAAGCTCCATGGTTTTGCCGTTCTTTCACCACAGGTTTTACACTGTGTTAATTCAGATGATTCTTGTCAAGCCTGATGTGCACCATGAGAGGGACAAGAAGAACCAGGTCCTTGGGGACTATTTTCTGGTGTCTCCTCTGTAGCTGAGTTGGTACAACAGGCTGTGCTGAAAGGGAAGAGCACTGCCTGGAAAAAGAGATTAGTGGGGAGCCTTTATTCTTGCTGTAACTCCTTTGAACTAACAGGAGTCACACCACAGATTAGTTTGGATCAGTTTTTTTACTTGACCATCATTATAAAGGAAGGTTGCTCAGGTTTAAGACACTGCATCGAGACACAAAGACACTGCATCCTTTGTAATACAAATGTGTTTTCTGCTTCAACAGGCTTCAGAGAATGATGGACGAAAAACATTGTACAGAAATGTCTGTGGCTTCATTCTTATTCTTCTGTGATGTGCAACTTAAAAGAAGGCATTTTAATTTGACAGATGGACATTTAATCATAAATAATAATGTACACTGGTTCTTAAGTCAAAAGCACATGGCACCTCTGCACCTGTAGCCACTCTCCCTAACAAAGGAAGCCTCCCCTCTTCCAGATCATCTAGCCCATTTCTCTTTCCATCTCCCCAGAAAACATGCCTGCCCTTCCAGGCAGATCCACCCAGCAGAGCCCTGCAAACATCTGTTGTTGCTGCTTGCATGGCAGGCTGCAGGGTGGTGAGAGATGTGGTTATCGGTGTGGGTTCACTTCAGCAGCTTTGAAACTGCCCTGAAAACTGCTTGAACACATCTTGCCTCCTAATTGCTGCAGATGGAGTAGGAAATGCTACTTTGAGTGTTAGGTGAAAGGCTTGTCCTGAGTGGAAATACTATGCTCTCCAGACTACAGCTGGTTTTAGCCTGTTTCCCTAAGTAAACAAGGTTTATAGGATCAGGCTTTGTGAGTTCATCTGCCACTATCTACTGCCAATAGCTTTTCAACTCATTGGCCAACCATTTTGACAGGACAGTGGAGTTTTAAAAGCTGTCATTTTTCTTCCAGGTTATGAAAATTAACTATGAAGCAATGGAAAAAAGTCCTGCCAGTGTTTCCCCAGATGAAAGGCTGATAAACTGAGCTCTAATAGACATCAGATAACTGTGCTAGGAAGGATGGAATGCAAAGGATGAAAGAGACTGTGAAGCAGACAACTGTGATTACTCCCTGAACTGCTACAAACATCTTTCCTTATGACTTGCCTCTACAAGAAATTATTAGAAAAAAATTCATCTCTTCCCACCACAGGCCCAAAAACAGTGGCTACGTGTTCAAAAAAGCACCCACGCTGCCTAAAAAACTGGCCAGAGGCAGCATCCCAGAAGCCAGTGGATGCTGAGAACTCTGGAGGGTTCACCCTGTACAGGGAGTGGAGCTTCCCTGAAACACCCTGGCTGAGCAGTGCAAAACAGCCCTTGTTTGGGGGCACTTGTCTGGGGCCAGCCACAGCACCTCACCGTGTTCTCCGTTTTCATGCAGGGTTTTGGGAATATAAAGTGGTATGGGGACACTTTAAGGAATTGCAAGGTTTGGCTTGCTCTGGAGTCTTGGAGAGATTAATTTTTCATTTGGAGCACTTGCCTGCTAGTCATGGTCATTCCACAGGGAGAGCAGTGAAAGCCCTGGCCCTCCACTCACCAGAGTGAAACCTGCTCACCATACAGAGGAAAAAAACCCCACAGTGTGATGCCAAATACAGGGACCTGCAGACCCATTGCTTTCCGCAGCTCTGCTCAGTGCCTCAGCAAAGACATAACTCAGTTTCCTTTCTCTTCAGAGTCTTTATTCCTCCTCTTGCCTCTGCCCTCTTTTCAGGACAAGAGCATCAGGAGGCACACAGGCACTGTCTCAGTAGCAGTGCTGGGACAGTGGTGGGGATGAGGACACCTCAGCACTGGCTTTACAGACTTGATGGAAAAAGAGAACACAAAATACTGTGCTCTGTCTTTCCCTTCTAGCACACTCCCCTGTGTTTTCTGTCACTAAAAACTAGAAATGTAGTGTATTCTCACACACTACTGTGGAAAGTTTAAACAGAGCATCACTATCAGCCCATGGGATAGAAAATTTAGTGTCTGGTGTGCAGAGACCACAAGCCAGTGTTTGCTCATGTCCACCTGGCCAGGGGCTCTGCTGTGGCTTGTCTCACATTTTGAGTAACGAGGCTCCCTGGGGAGGAGGTTGTTAACGAGACAACCTTCCCAGGCTGTGCTTGGCACAATGGAGATGCAGTTGGGACTGGATGTTACAACAATAATAGAGAATATAGTGACGCTAAATTAACTTGACAAACATGACAAACAGAAGAAAAATGGGACTAAGGCAGGGTCTGTGTGTAGTGTCAGGGAAAAAAAGGGGCTATTTCATATCAAGGTCTGCCCAGACCTGCACATGTGGGCTCTGCTCCTGTCCTTCCCTTCAGAAGTCATTCAGCTTCTGAGAGTTTCCACAGATGGACAACATACACTTTTATAAGGATGAATTTACAGCCAAGTGGTGAGGCAGTGACAACCAGAGAAATTTGGGCTGTGGACTGGGAAGGATGTGTGAGGCCAGCTTCAACCTAGAGCTGAGATTCATTTTGGAAGGCACTAAAAGCCACATGATTAGTGCTTGCAAGAAGACTTGTTTCTGGTTTTAAAGGATTTAATTCAAGTCTGGGTCATGTTTTCTAGGCAGTCTGGAGATATTCCAGGGGATTCAATTTGTGATATTAGTGCTCACTTAATACTGGGGGTATGTGTCCAGCAGAGAGGAAGCACCCTGTAACATGTCAGGTCTGTGTTTATAAACAGACTGAGGAGATTTAAAAATTTTGTGGATTTGCCTGCTTTTGAAGTTGAATCAACTAGAGCCAAAAAAACTTTGAATGCAATCTGTAAAACTATTTCGGGGCTTTGTATTACGGTCATGAGCTTAAGGGAAGCCCAGGAATAGCTCTTCCTCAAAGTGACAGGTTACTGCAGGCAGGCTTTGGCTCCAAAAGGTCCTAACCAAACACATACAGTTCTGTAACTGTAGGAAAAATTTGAATTTGCCTCCTGATGGAGACTCAGTTCAACAGGGTCTGGCAATCCTTGTAAAGTATTCCTGGAGTGAGACTTGCAGCATTGCTTCTCCTCCTTACCCTCCTGCTGCCCCAAGGGGGAAAAGACCATTTTACCTGTTCCCTCTGCAGATGTGAACAGCACATTCACAGCAGGAGTGCCAAATTGGTGACAAATAATAGCCTAGGTGGAGCACCATGTCCACATGCCTGATGCTTCATCACTGCACAGACATTTGCTCCTCTCACTGCTGATCCAAGCCCTGGCACCACATGGCTGGTGGGGACACAAGCCATGGGGCTCTGCTGGACAAGGGACACTTGGACTCGTGGCAAAGCCATCCTGAGGGCATGGGGCTGCAGAGGTGGTTTTACCTTGTCCTGGTGGTCTTTTCAATTGAGCTCCTCCACAGCAGGAAAGGCCCTTAGCACAGCTGCCACATTCCTGGACTGGAACAAGGGACCACAAGGAGCTTCCCTAGCTGCACATGCTGCAGCCCCCATGACTCCCTCTGCCTGGTGACACCATCATCCTTCAGGTCACCAGCGGAGATAGGGCCTTGCAGCAGAGCTCTTGCACTGCTGGGCAATGGCACTGAGGGCCACTTACACCCCACTAGCCCCTCTGGGCTGGACAAAAAAAGGAGGTTCTTTGTTATCTCCCCTTGTGTTTTGTGTCACAAACCTTATATTACATTGCTACACATTCAGATTCTTATGTTGAGGGTGGTGGAGAGGAGCGGTGGGAATGACACAAGAGCAATCCCCCAACAACGCAGCACACAACATGGTCCTCATCATCCAGCTCCCTCTCATCTCCCTTTCTCCTTCTCTTTCTCACACATGCACAGAGAGGTTAATATTTGGTTTAAAAAAAAAAAAAAAAAAGCAGAGTAATTTAAAACACACACTTTACAGCAAACCAGTGTTCAGTGTAAACAAAGCATTAAACTGAAAAGATCCATATGCACTCATTATCAGTTATTGCATTTTTTTTTAAAGAAGGAAATCTAATGCATTTAAAATAAACCCATAGCATGAAATAAAATAAACTATGGTCTTGGTTAGTTTGGTTTGATTTTTTAATTTAATGAAGAAAAGAGCTCTCCGATAAAGTAATCCTTTCAGAAGGAAAGTCATGTGCAATCGTGAACATGTCAGCCACATGCTGAGGGAAGATTAAAGCCTAGCAAGACTCTCTTTCCCACAGATTTTGAAGCTTTGCAATATTTCTGTGCTGAGGATAGCCCAGAATATCCTTCTGGACCAGACCCCCCACAGCTCTTTGCAAAGAAGCCCTGTAAAAGCGACTGACAAATCCACAACATTTCAGAATGGAGGAGACCTGGTACAAACTGTGCACAAACAAGCTTCAGGGTTTTGGTAGAACACAATTTTATAGTGAATTTTACAAAGGAGCCAATGGCTGCTAACATCATAAATCCTGCCAAGAGCGGGAGGAAGAGGTTTACCTTTCAAAGTCTGATCTGGCCATTTTTCATTTTAAAAGTTCCTTAATGATGTGGCTGGCACATCATTTTACCAACATCACTTTTATCCAGTGCCACAACCTGCTTAGGAGAGAATCCCATATGTAGATTAGTTATCAGCCATAGATAAATTAGAAAATTCTCCACTTATTTTTTACAAACCTGTCGTCTGTTTAGCATTAGTTCAGGTATTTTATGTCCTGATGTGGAGCCTCCTGGTTAGGCCTGAGGAAAAGCAGCCTTACCACAGAGCAGCTCCTTGTTGGGCCAAGGCATCTGCATGGACAATGGAGCAGCTGCAACCCGGGCTCCTCAGCTTCTGCTGCTGGAATTGCTTCCAGCAGGGTGCCTGGAGGCACTGACTGAGCCAGGCTGCTGGCAGGCTGCACTGCTGCTCCATTTGTCAGAGCTTCCAACCCATGGCACATGGTGGCTTTTCAGCAGGAACCAGCTGGGAGGCGTGATGGAAAGCACTGCACTCTGTGGTGTAACCCACAGAGCATCACAGTTCTGGGCTCTTCAGGAGGGGGAACACCCATCCCAGAGGTAATCTACTGATGATCAAAGAAATCACTTCTAACCCACTGTTTTGTAGCTCATATATATTGGGCAGCAGGAAGAAAAGTGACCCTTTAAATCCAGCAGCAGTAGCCTGGCATCCAAACCCAACTCTCGATATTTGATTTATGTTTTTGAATTCTGCATTTACAGCTACATAAAGTCCAGGCTGAAATCTCAAAATATGCTAACTTGCTCTGATTAGCAGTATTTTTTGCTTTCTAGTGAGAGGCTAAGGACTACCTGACAAGCCATAAAGTTCAGACCCAATTCTTGCCTGCCTTGGAGTTCAGCTGTACTTCTGCTTGTGGCAGACTCTTGCATAGGTGTTGCACAGGTCCATCTCATAGCTGAGGTGCAGGGGGTGGAAGAAATGTCCTCTGCTCTGAGAGTAGCCAGGGAAGTCTGAAGGTGCAGCCCAGTGCTGCTCTGCCAGAATGGGTCACCTGGGAGTGTTTGTGATGTGATGCAGTTCAGAAAGCAATGGGCATATGGAGCATAGAGCTATGGATATAGGTACATACATGGATACAGATACAGACACAAATACAAAGGCAGTTCTGACACACTAGAAACCAAAAAGGTGGGAAGTCTTTAGGAGACAAAAGGAGTAAGGATGGAGGAGATTTTTAAGCCAGATGAGCTATCCAGTTCATCATATCACATGAGCCTTTAAATCTTACTGTTTAATTTTATGAGTATGCAGTCAGAGGCAGCCACGTCAATTGTGTTTTGTGGAAAATGGGAGCAATGAGGAAGATGGAAAGCAGGGAAGAGGAAGGTTTCAATATTGTCACAGAGTTAAATGTTTTGATTTCCAGGAACAGCATTTTAATGTGACTGCTTTTTAAGGGTTATTATCTCCACTGTAACATGTCATTAACTAAAAGGCAAAAATTGACACAAAATGCTTCAGTCAAACTAAAATGGTTTTTAACAGTTCTTTCATGGAGAACTGTGGAGAATTTTTTTGGTTGGGTTTTTTTTTTTTTTTCACCTGTCATTCCTACCTGGAACAAATGGAAATGCTGAAGTCCTGAACTCCAGGTGAAGTGAAGCATCTTTCCCTTTCACAACAACACTCTGCTGTCCGTGGAGCTCTGCAAGCCTCTGGAGCAAGGAAAACAATAACTGGGAAGGTAACAGGAGGTGTCCCAGTCTGATGGCTTGATGGAGATGAGTGGGAAGGGAAGGGGAGTCCACTCCAGACTGAGGGCCAGGGCAAAGGGATCCTGTTCCTTCCTTCACTGTAGCCAGCTGCCCATCCCTCTGTGCCTGCTTGCCCCTGCCTGTAGAGGCACCAATAACGCTGTGTTTCCATGACTGGGGGCCTCAGGACTACAGAATAACCCAGCAGGGAAAGTTTTGTTACTGCCTCCAAATCCCAGTTCTATAACACTGCTGCAAAAAGCAGCAGTAGGAATGGGACTTTCTTGTTTAATATCTGGGGGCAGAGGTTTGCCTCTGTCCTCAGCCAGAAAACACTTCTACAGAGCACTGGTGGAAGCGGGCAAAGCCCCTGCTTCTGTTGCCTGGGAATCTTGTGTGTGAACACAAGGAGGGAGTGGAAACACAGACTCCTGCCTCATGTAATAAATAAGAAGGTAGTTTCCTCTTGCCCTGGTGCCTGTAGGGCTGCCTGGCCCTGCTAGATCTACATGTTCTTTCTCATGGCTCCAGGAAACATATAATCCCATCCTGAAAGAGAGTGGTTTCTTATGGAAAGCCTAAAGATCCCCACCCTGGATTTTGCAAGTGGCCAAAATGGTTGTACCAACAGATGCTAGCAATTAGCCATGGAGAGGAAGCCTGCCACAGGGGCCAAGAGCTGTGGTAGCTACCCTGGAACTTTGGAGTACATGGACCATGTCAGTAGCCACCACATAATTCTGCATTAGACCTGGAGCAGGGCAGGGGCAGGCAGAGGGAAACTGCCCCTCTGACATGCCAAAGTAAAATCTGACAAAGGAGTGGCCAACCAACACCCCCAGTTCTCCTCCTCCCTTTCTGACCCACAGGTTGCCCTTGGAGCAGGCCCTCAAGGGGAGCAGTGCATGATTAGGAACCCTGCAGGCCTAGGGCTTGAGCATCCCATGCTGGTGAGGGCATTCCTGGTCAGGTGTCTGCTTTGGTTTTGTCTGGGATGTGAGAGCTCCATAAACCCCAAATGTGGAGCTCTTGCCCAGCCTCCTGCCATGCCTTCCATTTTAGAGAGTGAAGGGGAAAAGAGGAGAGGCTGAGGCTCATGACTGTATGTTTCAGGCTATTCTGTCAAAATTGGGTGTTATTGTGTCCTTTGAAAAGGGTGTTCTTTAAAACTGGGCATCCTCATGTCCAGTTCTGGAAATCGTGGCTTTTTGAAAATAATAAAAGACATATTTTTGGGGGGCAGAGGAAGTATTTCCTGGCTTGCATCCCCCCTCCCCATGCAGTATGCCCAGCTCACAGGCTATTAAAGGAATTTAGATTCATCTCTTCCCTGGTCAATGGTTTCAAAGATAGAAGGAGGGTTTCATCATCCCTGTGGGGAGGCAGATCACCCAGCCCAAGGCAGAATTTCTCTTAGAAAAGACAGAAATTACAGTCATTCTATGAAGTTCACCAGGGACCTCATTATTGTTAATTATTTTAAATGGAAGATGTTGGATACTCCTGTGATGGGGAAAAGGCATCGACAGAAAGAGAAAGAAAACACAATAAGCCTGGGAGAGATGGAGATTTCCCAGCAGGGCTATTTGACAGGATCTGGAAATCCCCTCTCAGCTTCCCTCAGCTAGGAAAGGAGGGGGACAGACTGAGGGACCATTTCCTGGCAGCTCTGCTGTGCTGTTAAATCTTTCTGTCTCCTTGCTTTATTTGCACGCTAACTCTTGTCTGAGGCAGAGATCACAGCCCAAGTTATCTTTAGTTCTTGTCACATTATTCAAAACTTTTCTTCCCCCCTCCCCCGACTTTGCTGCAAATTCTAAACAAAGGAGGCACTTTCACATGGAAATGATCCAGCACTCACTCCACCTGCAGAAGGTAAACCCCATCTCCTCTGCCATTTGAATCAGTCACACCGAAGCCCTGCAGGGGAATATGCCTGAAGGTGTGCTGTGGAGGAGGGTGCAGGTACAGGAGCATCCTTCTGTCTCTCACTTCAGTGAATGGGAACTTGCCTCTTTTTATGGACCCATTTGCAGGTGCTATCTGCATTAGCATAGCCCCAGCAGGAGATTTCATCAGGAACAGTAGTAATAAGACAAGGAGTAATGGGTTCGAACTGAAGAGTGGAAATTTAGGTCAGATGCTTAGAAAAAAACTCTTTACTGTGAGAGTGATGAGGCACTGGCACAGGTTGCTCAGGGAAGCTGTGGGTGCCCCTGGCAGTGTACAAGGTCGGGTTGGATGGGGCGTTAAGCAGCCTGGGCTTGTGGAAGGAGTCCCTGCCCTGGCAGAAGGGTTAGAACTAGATGATCTTCTAGGGCCCTTCCCACCCAAACCATTTCATGATTCTATTCTATGATTTGCTGTCTTCAAGAATACTAAATGTTTTAAGGATTGCAGAAAAATAAAGGTCAAGAGGTATTTGGCATGCAATTAGCATGGATTCCACAAAAATTAATTAAACTTCAGCTAAAGGGTAAGTTAAAAGTCCAAAGTTAAAGGGACTTAGCTGTATGCTTCATTCCCACCAGGAGTGTGAGAACCTCTGAACACCACTGTGGAAAATAAGGGAGGAATATTCCTCCCCCACATGTGTACTTAACTTTGATATGTGTGTGGGCCTCCCAAAAGAAAGAAGGGTGATACTGCAGCAGGATTTGGGACTGGGAAATGCAAGCTGCAAAATTCAGGTGATGATGATTTCCAAGGATATAAGCTGAAGGGATGCTCATGGCAGGCTCATGACACAAGTTTGACTTGGGTCTTCCATGAAACAAATTACAAACCTTGTCTCTAACAACAGAGGGAGAGGAGAGCCAATTTTACCTCATTAACATTTATTTAATGAAAGATGGTAACCAAATAGGTGCACTTTCAGTAGTAGTTCAGGGCACCTTCTGGTTCACATGCATTCCTCTACAAATCATCTGCCAGAGCTGTGCTTAGTGGGTCATAACTGAACGTGTCACACAGACTTCTAGAAGCCTTACCCCTGGAAAGGGACAACTGTGAGATGCAAGCAAAAAGTCTGTCTGTAGAACTGTCAGAAAGTTCCCACACAATAAAGCTTTAAGAATTAATCCTGCAGGATGGTATACATTCGGATCCAGTGTTGAAAACATTAACCCTACAGAGGGTTACAGGCAGTGACAGGCAAAAGCTACCAAGAAGCATCTTGTTGAAATCTCTGATTGAAGCAGAAACTAAAGTTAGTTTCAGATGCCAGTTGAAAAAGAGGACTGGAAGTAAGAAACGGACACTTGTGCTAGGACCTTCATTAAACAGGCCCAGCTTTTAGGTTTGTGCTTATTTTCAACACACCCATAGTTTTTTTGCTTTCTGATCTTTTCATTGAGTATGTTCTGACATAGACACAATGCAATCTGATGTTAAAAACATTAAGATGGTGCCAAACCAATTTGCAGCATACAAAAAGCTTTGTTTTCATATAAAAAAGAACCTATGAACATCTGGGAAGTAGAAAAACAGTATTATTATTGCTTTGCTAAAATAATGTACAGCCTTGTCTTTGACATTTTTGGACAATTGTTTGTATCTAGAAAGAAGACAGCTGTTTCTGAAGGAAGTTTATTTCTGAAGGGTGATGGAGAATTGTAACTGAACTTGCTTTGCTGCTTGTGGGAGTTCTTAGAACATGGGAATATGAAGCAGCTCCCCAAGACTGGAACTCTGACAGTTGTAAAATGATTGCTTTTGAGAGTAACCAGGTAAAGGCAACAAGAAGCCTATTTGTGCCATCTTGTTTCTCTACTACCCACCTGGTTTTGTACCTCTCATTATATATTCCTGAAAAAGCAAGGCTGAGAAATTGCCCTGGAAAGAATGCATTGTAATAAGACATAGCTTTTGCTCGTTCTAGCACTTGGAAATTGTGTTTTGATTTATTATGTGGTTTGGCAAATCTGTTTTTGCAAGCTGCAGGCAATTGTCTGTAGAAACCGTGCTCTGAACACAATGAGCACAGAGGCCTCGGATGGGCTCCTCAGAGACCACCATGAACGGAGCCAGTAAAAGAGAGTGCCAAAGGAAACATTTGTATTACAGTCCAGGAGGAACCAGACCTTGGTTTTATCAGTCTCCTCAGTCTTCCGTGATGGAAACCTCTAAATGTGCTCATCATTAAGTCAAGGTAAACACACTCTGTATCCCCGCTCCAGAAAATACAGACTGTGTGCTGGAAGATCTACAGCCCTGGGCTGTCAGCATCCTTGATACCTGGTTCAGCCTCTTCTCCAGGGGAAAGGAGAGCTCATGCCAGCTGCACAGTAGCTCATGCTGCACATGAGCAGTGCCCAGGAGGGTATGACTTGGTGCCTCTCACACAGACATCCACAGGGGACTGGAAATCATCACAGGATGAACTCTGCTAAAACAGTCCATGGTCTCAGTTTCATCATGCACAGCAGGTATTCACTGTACAGCCATCCTCACTCCTGGCACAATTTCTGCTTGTCCGTTGAGGCTGGACCAGCGAAGGCAACGGTCCTGGGTGGAGGTTCAGGAAATGCATGCAATGCTTTTTGATTTGCTGCCTCTCTGGAAATCATTGGAGAGTGTATGGGCAGAGCAGCCTGTGCGCACCAGCAAGCCAGGCATGAGCAAACCTCACGTCCCCACATTAGACATGATGTGGATGGATAGTTTTTCCCAAGCTCCAGCTAGCCCCAGAGAGCAGGACCTGCCATGCCACAGCATATTTATGGAAGGGTAAAATTCCTCTCTCTGCAGGTCAAGGCCCATGCAACATTCAAATCCCACTGAAGTGCATCCTGATCAAAGTCCCTGCGACAGCATTTCAGCTTGCTGTGGGAGATACACTGAGAAAAGCCATGCACCAAGTTTCATACTGAGATGCTCAGTGATGATGATGCTGACCCAGGAATCTGTCCTTGATCCTAGCAGGTTCCAGGGTAATTATTCCTGTGGGTAAGGTTGCTCATGTGTATATGTGGGAATGGGGTCTTTGGCTGGTGCCACTTAGCAGAATCTTTCTCACAGACTTGACTAGGATTTTACTCCTAAATCTCCTTAATGATCCCAATACACTCCCACATTCTGTTTTTCAGGGCTAAGCAGAGCAAACATGAAGGGGCAAGGAAGCCACAAATGCAGGAGGCTCAGCAAGGCACTTCAGGCACTGGACTACAATCCTAAGTAGCAATAATGACTTTTTCTGCTCCTATTTTCCCTATTCTCATAGATAAAGATTATGGTTGTATTTTTAGGTAAGAAATTACTGGATTTTCTACAGAGCTACCAGCTGAACTGAGTCTCAGCAGTCCCTGTGAAATGCATTTAATGTTAGTTCATCCTTAGCATTGCCAGTCCCTAGGAATGTCTGGGTGCTTGATGTTACCAGTGGTTCTGAGCACAGAGCTGTGCCCTGCTATGTGGGCAAAACCAAGAAGAGAGATTGTGCTCAAACTGTGCGTCAGCCTCCACTCGAGTGCTTATCCAAATCATTGCCACTGCACAACAGCAGGATCATTGCAAGCAAAAGGTCTTTGTGAAAAGTCCAAAAGAAAAAGAGGCTCTTGTAAGCAGACCAATGAACCTTCTGAAAAGTTGGGAAAATGCCACAGAAATGCTGTCTGAAACACACAGGCACTGAAGTCCCTTTTGCAGAAAGCCTCTGTGCCTGTGAATAACTTTACCTGTAGACGCGCAGCTGTTGCCGAGCGGACACATACTCCAAACACAGCGCCGTGCGCGGCTCTGCGAGGTGTGGGCTGTGTGAGGCTGCGGGAGGAAGCTGCTCACACGCCCCCGGCAATCTGTCATCCCCGGCTTCAGGCTGCTGTGAACAAGTGCCAGCACCACGCACATTTAATTAACCTTTCTGCAAGTTGTAAGATGAGCCATCTCTGTACACCACGAGATTTATTTTCAGCGCTGCACGACGACAATGGAAAATAGACGCTGCAATTCAACAGGAAAGGGAGCAAATATGGGCAACACAGTTCCATTAGGGAAGTTGGTTTAGTGTAATGTAGCGCTCTGATTCTTTTAGTCTCCTCTAGCAAATCCATTCTGCTTCTCATACATCAAGGCTTGGAAAGTCCTTGTGTCATATTCATTTCTCCTTAGCACACATGGGAAATGCACCCAGGGCCTGCGAAGCAGAACTGCAGCATCAGAGATTCGCAGATGTTTCGCCTGCACCATATGGTGTGTTCCCCACCGTTCCCCGCAGAGCAGCTTCTCGCGCTGAAAGTCAATGTTTTCCCCACACATGGGAAAACCAAATGGAGAGCCTATAAAAGGAAAAAAGAAAGAACAAAACACCAACAAATCCGAGCAAACTGGTCTGAAAAACCATCCCATAAAGAGAGTAAGTAGACTTGGCTAACACTGGGCACACCAGTGTAAAAAGCGGAGTGCACACTCTTCAGTGTGCACTGTGACTTTAAAGCACGATTTAGGAGTACATTAGATGATATGCTAAGTTGTATCCCAGCCACATACAGTTGTCGGCTTCTACTTCAGCATTCAGGCACTTAACCACAGAGGGCTCTGGAGAAATGGGTTTTTATAACTGTCTGTGTTTTGTCAGAAGTATGGAATATTGTCAGCACAGCTTGCAAATATCATTACTGGGAAACAAAGAGTATTTCTACAGCATCTTTCATTTAAATTCACCCAGTATACCTTTCATTTCAATCCATCCAATGCAGTAAGGATTAATGCATTTGAAGCCGTTTAAAAAAGAAAAACAAAAACAAAAACAAAAAAAAAAAAACCACAAACAAACAGAAAAACCAAACACCAAACAGAAAAAGAAAAAGAATTAAAGTAATATAAGATTTTCTAAGTCCTCAGCCTGTGTGATCTAACTATGTCAATCATATAGACATGTTCAAAAAGATTTTCTAAGACAGCAAAGTCAATAAGACATCTCTGGTAAATCCTGTTTGACCTTTCCGGGGGCAATGTACCCAGCTCCCAGCTCCTGCTGTGTGAGCCCTCCCCAGGAGACATATCCAGCCTTGCTTTGCCCATCGCTTTGGACCACGCTCTAACAGCTTTTCACAAATGTGTTCCTGCTGCTAGAAATAGCCCTCTAGGGCAGGATGAGAAGAGCATCAGCTCCAGTCAGAGCTACAAGCTGAGCACAAAAAGCAGCTCAAACCATTTCCTCCAGCTCCTGGGTTTTCCTTTGAGAACGTGCCATCCACAAACGGATCTAATCACGAATCAGCCCAAACTTACTGAAGCAGAGAAATTTGTCTAGGAGCAGAAAACACAAACCCATCTGAAAACCTGTGAAGATGTAACTGTGCCATATTACATGGAATTGTGATGTGGGATTTTTTTGGGGAGTTGGTAAAGCTCTTCAGACCCCAATGAGCTTTGGACCTGATGAGATCACAGATGCTTCATACATCTCCTGAAAATATGACAAAATAACCATTAAGGAAAACACTCCTAATTGAAAGCTGCACCTGTACACAGTAAAATATACATATACATGGCTCTCCAACCCACGCAAATAGAAAATCCACTGAGATTCACTGCATGTACAGACCCTGATCACCAGACCCTTTATGTGTGGGAACATTTTTTTACACACCACACAGATTCAGAGGGCCAAGTCATGCAGGTTTGAGATAGTGCCCCATCGATGCTGGTGTGAACAAGTCAAAGGCAGCAAATAACATTTTGAGGCCAGCTTTCAGGCATCCCAGGCTGAATCGAAATGCCTGAATAGTCTCATCTCACATTTTCACTGTTGTCAGCCTCCAGCCTCCAGCCTCCAGAGCAGAGCCATCAGAGTGACTCTGGTGCAAAAGCAGAACGATAGCCAAGCCTCCAGGCCCCCCACGCACACACTATCGGAGGGAACTGGTACCAGGCTCTGCTGTGTAAACAACCAGGGCAAAGGAGAAGGAGGTGGTGGTGGGGTTAAATATCTGCTCTTTTTACGAGACCACCTACAAAATGTTGCAAAGACTCTGCAACAAAAATAATCTGCCATGATTCCAGTGTTAGGCAAAATATAAACAATTTAAGTGCTCTGTTAAAAAGAACATCTGGGTAGTTGCGAGCTGCACAGATGTTTTCACAAGTTGTTTTTTAAGGAAAAATAACCCTGCTAAGTTTTCTGCCTCTTCCATCTTGTCTTTCTCGACTGTGTTTATCAAGCCAATATATAAACACATTAAAAAAACCTTTAGAGGGCCAGCTCATGCCGTATTATTAATTTGGAATTGACTGAGGGTTGACAGCTGGCTTCAGTTTGACCCCTGGTTCTTTTAAGTCACTCCACACAAATAATTAACCAGTTGGTGTGTTGACTGGATTTAACATGCATAAATATATGCACACACATAGACACACACATATATGTATACACACACACACATATGGATGAAGCAGTTTGCTGGAAATGACCATCAAAATTTGCACTAGGATCACACAGGCTGGCCTGGGGCCCTGCCTGGGCAGCCAGAAGAGTGGTCACAGTTTTGGGAGTCCTTGAGGAAGGAAGGTACTGGATAGAAGAATCACTAGGCAAGGAAGGTTTATTGCTCAGGGAAGTACAAGGGGTATACTGCTCAAGGCAGTTTTTAATTTAGCATCAAGCTCCTGCAGAATGGAAAGAAGTTAGGTTTCTTAGATTAAAAAAGTACAATTAGAATTTTTAGAAAATAATTTGTTTTTTCTTAATTCTGTAAAAAAACCCAAACAACAAGCTGTGGTTTTATTTTAAATATAAAAAGTAAATTAGAAAGGCTAATTGGAGAAGCAAATTTACCTATTCCTTGAAATACATGAGAAAATAAATCTGCCCACTGGGTCATTAGGAAGCAGAGCAATTCAACAAAGCAGTAATCTTACAGCAGAATAGGTATTTGAGCCCTTTAAATGCTGGTCTTTTCCAGAGAGGGGGCTGAAGATGCTAATGGGCTGCACTCAGCTAATAAAAAATAATGCACCAGAAGAACCTGAGGTGTTGAAAGAGGAGATGCTGAAACAAATTAATAAACTCAGTATTGTGTGTCACTGGGCCCAGATGGTAAACACCAGCAACAACTGAGTGAAGAGCTGGAAACCTCACAAAGCCCTGCCCTTTACTAAACCCAGTTTGTGTCTTGGAGGACTGGCAAGCAGTGGAGGCTGTGCCCATGTCCTCAAGCCAGCCCACACCTCTAAGTGAGGAAGGTCTGGCCCAGTGGGCTCTACCTCAGACTGGCTTATCTGGTTGGGTGCAGTTGGGTCTGTTGCTAGAAGACCAAGATTTTCCACCCTGATCACCGAGCCAGCCAGCAGCATGGCAGCCAAGGACGGTCAAAAAGCTGCTCACAGACAGTGTAGGGTGTCAGAGTCGTGGTCTCATTGCACCCCCCCCCCCCCCCTTTTTTACCAGCACGGCAGAGTGAGGGAAAACAGGGAATTACCCTTGCCAAGCCAGAGGTGCAGTCAAGACCTCAGGGTTGGTGGCTGTATTGGGCACAGGTTGATACCACCAGGGACATGGTCACATCCACGGGATAATGGGACCCCAAACAAATGTGAACATGCCTGGCAGTGACACTGACCAGACTGAGAGATGGGAAAATCAAGAAAATACTTAAAAAATACAAATATGAAAAGCATTTGAGATGCTTTACGGTGTTTCACTACTGGTGGTGCAAAAGTGCTACCAGAAACATTATCAAGAGGTTCTTCTGTTTTGTTTAATGGGGATTTGTATTAAAGGATCATAGAACGTCCTGAGTTGGAAGGGATGCATAAGGATCACTTAGTCCAACCCCTGGCTCTGCACAGATCATCCCAAGAGTCACACCAAATGCTTGAGAGTATTGCTTAAATTGTTTTTGAACTCTGTTGGGTTGGTGCTGTGACCACTTCCCTGGAGAGCCTTTTCTAGTGCCCAGCTACACTCTGAGAGAAGAACCTTTCCCTGATATCCAACCTAAACCTCCCCTGATACACCATCATGCCATTCTCTAAGGTCCTCTTCCGGGTCACCAGAATTTTCTGGTTTTTTCTTTTTATAGTACTGTTTCAAAAAACAAAGAGTGATCAGGCCATCACTGTTGTGCCTGTCTGATGAAACCTGGGAGGTGGTGTGGAAGAAGAATGAAAGGCGTGCAGGATTATGAATAGTGAAACTTGGAAAAATTCAACAAATAAACTTGCAATAATCAAGACAGCCGCTAGCTGTTCAATACATTATCTCTCTGCTCCTCCTTGGCTGAGAGCTTTCTAGGATATCAGCTTAATCAGGATTTTTACCTGTCCCTGGGGAGGGAAGAAGCCTCTGCTGTGTGGCCAACTTAAATAAATCTGATTTTGTACCTGTGCTGGACACTGACTTATTTGGGATGTAAAATGGCACTTCTGGAGAATCAAGGCATTAAAATAAGCATATAAATAAATAAATAATAACGTTTAATATACACAGTGTAAATACAGTATTTTTTTTACAGCCTGTCTTTCCACATGACCAGAAGGTACCCTTTGAGCTTGGGTCTGTTACAGTCTAAATGAGGCAGCAACAGCCATTAAGCCATCAACAGGTCCTTGTTACAAGATGGATCTTGAATTCCCTGCTTCTCTGGGTGACCAGTGCCATGGGGAAACTCTTGCTGTGCAGAAGTGCTGTATCCCCAGCCAGCTTTCTACATTTCACCAAATGACTCCTAAGCACTGCAGGGTGCAACTTCCAGCCCCCCGTTTTGCTGTGGCTGGCCAGAGACAGGAGGAACATGGGACCATAAAGCTTAATCTGCCAAGGCCAGGTAGCTCTCAGGTCCTTGCTGGGCAAAGCCCCAGCTGCTGGTAGTGGTGTGATGGCAGTGATCAGCCACAGGCTGGGAGGATGCAGAGTGGAGCTGGAGGGGCAGAGCCAGGAGGCGTGGGAGGAGGCAATGCCTGTGCCTGAGCCCCCAGAAACCGTGGGGATGTGTCCCCCATTGGGTGTTGCACAGCCAGGCTGTGCCTGTTGTGTTCTTGCCATAGACACCTGGAACAGAAGATGAAGTGGGACACGGACAGGAGCCTCCTTGATGGAACCATTCCAGCATAAGTTATGTTGAAACACAGCCCTCAAAAAAGCCCCTTGTTGTTTTATGCCACAGAGTGCCTGAGGCCTGAGGACTGCACTCCTGCCTGCTGGGCAGGAGAAGGTAAAGGAAGCCCCAAAACTTCTTTGCTGCCCTTTGATAAACAATTTGTCAGAGCAGCAAGGAACCTCTAAAACCTGGGTGTTTCTCTCCTGCTATTTCTCGTATCTCAAAATGCCGGTGCAATCACAGTGAATTAGAGATTGCAGGACATTCCTTAACTCTGCATCATGGCCTAGTGACAAAGGGATTTGCCCATCTGTACCAGTCTTCTGATATTTTAAAAAGTCACTCCTCCCAAAGGAGCAAGCAAGAATCAATTCAATTTGGAATCTGAAAAGAAAAATACCCCTTTCACTGCAATTTAGGCAAAGGAAGAAAATATTGAATTCTGCTTTGCTGACTGTAGCAGGGAAAAGAACTATCTCAATCTTTTTCGCCCCTTTGTTATTTTATTCTGAGGTGGGTTATGCAGTTTTGCAGTTACCCTGTTGCAAAGCAAAGCAGGATCAGAGGCTAAACCAGTAAGATTTATTTATGGTCGTGAAGATCATTTATCCCCAAAGATATTGGGACCTTTGGTTGGCTGAGACCCTGAGACCTATGGCCCTCCTGGCTGTGTCAGACCATATTCACTGTCTCTCAAGTCACATCTTTCAGTAAACCCTCAAAAATTCCATGACAAATTTAAAGAAATCCACACAATTTGATCGGGTTTCATCAGGCATCTTGGACTTGTCGTGTGAATGTTCAAAGAAGTCACTGAATAACCCAAATTTCCTTGTTAGGTTCACACATTTTATGTGGCTGGGTTTGCTTGCATTCATCTTTTCTATCAGCCTTGTGTAGAGAGGTCAGGTCTTAGCATCACTGACCATGGACAGTTACATTCCTCTTGCAGTACCTGGATGGATTCAGTTCAGTTTAATTTTGCACCAGGGACAGGGATGAGGACTTTGCAGAAACCCCTCTGAACTGAGTTCTGAGGCTTTGGATCTGGCAACTGAGGGACAGATCTACCCAAGCGCATCCAGTGGAGCGATACCTTTTCCACCTGAGGGATCACGGTGTGCTTGGTCTGGGCCACATGCTGTAATGATGGGTGACGATTTCTTCCTTTCTGCCCCTCAGCTTTAGGGTGGCTCCAACCAGCCTGTGAATTTCTGTGTCCTGGGGCCTGTGGGAAGATGCAAAGAAATGTATTTCTCTCTTTAAATTGCAACCATCTATAGAAAGGGACTGTGCAATTGTTTGTACCATGCTGAGTACAAAAATGGCCCAGAGCTGAGGGCTGGTGCTGGGGGCTGCTGCCACCACAGGAACAACAACTGGTGGCAGCAAACAATAGCCTTTGTCTGCTAACAACAGCTTGTGATGGGGCAAGCAGCTCGGCTTCTTGTCTCACTTTCATTTGAGGAACAGAGAGCAAAAGAGATCCTTTTAAGGGAAGTACAAAATAACTTGGGAGATAAAGTGATTCAAAATGCTCAGTGTTGCTCCCTCATTCTACCTTTTAATGGTGTAAGTTGACTGGTGGGAAAACCTGATTCCCACTAGAGCCCTCAGCTTATTACTTTTAGGCAGCTCTGTCCTCCACCTCCCAAAAAGTAGGCACCTCTTCTAGCCTGGAGCATGTCCCCTAACCAATTTGTAGCTTGGCTCAAGGTGAATTCTTCAGGTAACTTTGCCAGTGCAGTAGGCTCTCAGGCCACCAGCTGTGGATGTGTTGGAATATTCATGGGAGGTGACAGAAACTTTGCTAAAAATCCTCTTTAAAATCCATTTGCACTCCCAAGTCTGTGAGACATCATGGCTCTGACCTCAGGGAGGCTGCATGATGGGTGAGATGGGAGGCAATAACTAACAGAGGAGAAAGGTGACATTTGCACTAATGTCCTACCAGTGCTAATTTGGGTAATGCCAGAGCCCTCTGGTAGCACAGTTACACGATTTGCATAATAATGTGTGTGCTCCCCACTCCCACCAGAATGGTTTATTGCCTAATTGGGTGTAGCAAAAATGGAGGCATCAGCATGTCTCATCGTTAGTCTTCCAGCCACTTACTCCCTGTGGTGCCAGTCACAGCCCCCACTGTCCTGCAAGGAGAAAACACCAGTGTGAAAATGTTCCATGCAGGGGATTCAAGCCAATCCATTCAGAGTGACTGGGGCTCAGTGGAAGGGGGTAAACAAGAGAGCAACCTGAATCTTTGCTCAAAACTCATCCCTGATATCAGGTTTGATTCCTCCTCTCCTTTTTATACAGCTTGTGCTCACTTTGCTTCTTCTACACCCCTTGTGGGGTTAACTAGATGGTCACTAGGAAATATAAGATAGTTTCTCTAACAAGCTTCTTGCCTGCTCTTCTCACTCTGTTTTCCTGAGTGTGGGGAGACAGACAGATTCCCTCATAAGCAGACCTCCAAAAGCTAGGAGTCAGTTCAGATCCTGGTTGTGCCCAGTACTTTCTCTACAGTCTTAAGAAGTCCTTTAAGCCCATCTCTAACCCATGGAAGCTGCACTGTTTTACCATGTTCCTTCTAACAAAGAGCCATGAAATCTACAGATGGAAGCTGCTGGGGATGTATAAATTTGAGGTCAGTCCAGCCCTAGACTGGGGGAAAGCTTGCGATCTGCTTCTCCAAACAGAAAGTAATCCACGCTATTGTTTTTTTGGATTCATCTTTCTTTTTAAAACACAACCACAAAACTTCATGTGAATTTGAACCTAATCCTCAAAAGCCCCCATGTTTGCACAGCTGAGTAGAGACCCCACTGAAGATTAGTGGCGTGTTTCAGGCGGATGACAAGCACTGACCAGGGGCTTGTCTCACCCGTGAAAAACACCTGCTCCTTTGAGGTTACCCTGCCTGCTGTAAGAAGAGGGGTAGGCAGCAACTCCAACTTGAAAAGCACAAGTCAGGAAAGCTTTTTGCTGCTCTTGTAGCTGATTTTCACATGTGTTGTATATTACAAAGGATATGAGTTTGGTGTTTTCATGTTCCTGATATGAAGTGAAATTTTTATGTATTATTTTTATTGGACTCAGCAGATCCCCAGTTTTCAGCCAGGGTCCTGTTGTGTTAGTCACAGTACAAGGCAGGGCTCAAGAGCTTATTGTGACTGCAGGAGGAATTAATGAAGGATACCACTTTGATTTCAGCATGGGTTTTAATGCCCTGCTAAGGAGCTCCATTATGATTTGTAGCTGGGAAAGCCTTGAGGCTTGGCCCAACTAAAAGGAGACGTAGTCTCACGCAGTCCAGGGACTGTTTTCCATGATATTTTCAGGAGGCGTCATGTCAAAGAAAAGCAGCAACTTCAGGCAGTGCCTGACAACAGCTCTGGGGCAAAGATGTGCTAAAAGAGGCAGGTCAGAGCTCTTACATTATTAAAACCATCTTTTGCTGCTGTAACTTCAGAAACCACCTGCTCTCATGAACTCGGGCCCTTTGCATGCTCACTGCCCCATGGGCTTTGGGGTGTAGGGGCTGTGAAGGCTGTGCTGCTGGGACAGCAGGGTTTGCCCACAGGGACTGTGAGAAATAAAGAAGTGGGATAACTCTGTTGTTTGAGCTAAGAGAGGCGGGAACACCCCCTAATGCTCAAAAAAAAAAAAAAGGAAAAAAGTTTCAGCTGCTCTTTTCAGTAATAAGCCCTTGCTGTTTACTTCAGCAGGAAATACCTGCAAAGTGCTTGAGAGGGCAGGTGACTGTCATGGCTGCCAAACAGGACCAGGGGTTCAAGGAACCTGCTTGGGAGGGAGTCAGTTTTGGTTTTTTTGGTTTTTTTTGTGGTTTTTTTTTTTTTTTTTTTTTTTTTAATTTTTTTTTTTTTTTTTTTTTTTTTAATTTTTTTTTTTTTTTTTTTTTTTTTAACGTACTGTTTCTTGCTTTTATTTTGGGGGTTCAGAGAGTTTAGTCACTGGCTGTTACTGCTGTGATCTGTGATCAGCTGGTGCATCTCCAGTCTCCTGGAATCCCCAGGGCTACAATGTGAAACAGAGACTGCTGTAGCACAGAAGAGTAGATAAGATCAATAGGAAATGCAGATTTGCAACATGTTGGAAATATGACAGATTCCACACATGTCCTGGGGAAAAGATTTTTAACTCTTTTAAAGGAGTGGCAGAAAGACTACGTCTCATATGAATATATATATTCATATATGTAGGTATGTGCACAGGAGTAAGAAGGAATCTGCCACCTCACCTCTAAAATATTTGCTGAGGATTGTGGAAATCTTTATTAGGTTGGTCCAACTAAATCAACTTTCTTTTACTGCAGAAGACTTAGTGGTAACAACCCCACCCAAAAAAAAGCCATGATAAGGAGTGGGAAACTGTTCACAGCAGAGCACTGCTGCAGAACCCACCACAGGCGGCACGGCAGCTCTCTGCAGGGCTGCATCCCAGCTCCATCCCTGGGCCAGCTGCAGCTGTTGTGACTCCCAGGGGCTGCTGGATCAGCCAGAGAAAAGCATTTGGGTCTTCCCTGTCACTTTTACTTCCCAGCATATTACAAAGTGTTTTGTAAGCCAGAAGTTGTAGGGTGAAATAGCAAAGTATGAACAAGAAGTGAGGTGCTAGTTTTTATCAGCCAGGATAAATGATTGCTGAAAGCATTCACTGAAGGATGCTGTAAAGCTGCCACCTGTAAAATTCAGACCAGTAGATCTAAATCACCCCTAAAATTCAGCCACACATTACTCAAGCTGGTGGAGAAAAACTGAAGTGAAAATCCTGTTTTACAGAAATGGACTGACTATGTCATTGTGATAGTCTCTCCTGGGCTGTTAGATCTGAGGTCTAATGCTATAATGTACCAGAAACACCATGAGGAGTAATTCAGGTGTGGGCCTCTTACCACGTGGTGTATCAGCATCTGCTTTCTGGCTGCCTGCTGTGTTAGAGGTGCAAGAAACACCATTACTTGGTCTACCTGAAATGTATTTAAAGTCATGTTCATGCACTTTGTCACCTTCTGCAATGAGTTCATTCCTGCTGGAAGGGAAGCTGCATTCTGCCCAAATGCTGAATGCAAGAAAAAACTGTTACCCATAAATGCCTCATTAGAAAGGTGTCCCCTTCTCACCAGAGCCCTATAGGAGGGATTCCTGAGGTTCTCTAAATTCCCACCTGACTGCAGCTCCAGCCCATTGCCATGTGCATGAGAAGGGGTGATTATCAGTTTGGAGATAGTCCTCTGGAAAACCTGTTTCAGGGAAAGTCACTGTCATTGACTTTGACTCACTGAGTTCACAGCATGCCTCTACAGAAGTGCTGGGTTTGGTATGAGAGGAGTGGAGCAAATGACTTTGCATCTTTCCCTGATGTGAGCTGCAGATAACCTGGTACATCCCAAGGCAGGTGACCATCTTTCCACTCCCTCATTGAGTGGGAACCTCCATGGTGACACATCCAGTGACCACGCATCGTTGGGTGGAGAGCCCATACTGCCCTCACTCTAGCTGAGGTCAGAGTGTTAGCCTGGATAACCCAGTGGGAAGGATATGAACTGTACATCACAGCCACCTTTGCCTGCAAGGAAAGGCTGGAACAGTTCAGCTCTGTCAGGAGCCCAACGCCCTTCAGTGTTTGGTTTGGGGTTGGAAAGGTTGGTTCTGCAATTAACAGCAGCTGACGTAATTGTCATGATTAAGTTATTACTAGCAAGGGAACTAATGACTTGTCCTGTAACAAACATAACCAGCTCCAGCATGGGGAGAAGTGCTGCCAGCTCGCCTGGCCTGGCTCTCTGCTCCCGGAACTGAAACCAGCATTCCCGACAACGCTGGGCTCCTCTTTGGCTCCCAGCCAGCCACCTGAGCAGGGCGCTCACACTTGGCAAGCGCTCTACAAGTCTGTCACATTTCCTAGCGGGAGCTGCAGGGATGTGTCCTGCAGCTCTGCAAGTCGAATACTAACTGCATCAGACAGTGCATTTGTAGCTAAAAATACTACTGAGCAATTTGCTTGAGAAAGAGCCTGTTCTCCCTGGCTGGCAGCCAGGCGACTTTGCCTCGATCACCACAGCTGATCACCACAGCTCAAGCTGTCGTGTGCAGTCCTTATGTAAAACCATTTCTAACATCAGAGCATTATAACATTTCTGGCAGAGTTTACACTCCTGAAAAATGGAAGCTCTGGATGCTGAATCCTGGCACAGTGAAACACATTCCTTCATCGAGATGATGAAAATGTGACCACCAGCCCAGCTTTACACATTTATGGTGCAATCTTATACTGCAATCTCTGCTCTTTGAGAATGTCTGTGACTAAATTACAATACCTGGCACTTTGGCAGAACTTTCTATCCTGGAATTTCAAAGCACCTCAATTAAGCTTCCTAACACAGCTGAGAAGCAGAACCAGAAATACACTCCCTCAGTTAATCATTAATGAGTTTGGAGAACTCCATATATAGAGGTTCAAAATGACATTTTGTGGATATAATACATGATATTGATAATACAGGTAGAAACAATCTTATTCACTGCTGAGCAAACACCCAACATTAAAACAAATGGGAGGCTGCCTTCTACAGCCCCACTGTTTCCCACCTCTCCAAAGCAATGGATCTGTAGCTGCATAAGCACCTAAGAAGAATGAGGGAAAATTTGCTACTTATATCACCTTTCAGGCACAGAGAGAGAGAAAGTGTTTTTTACCTGTTTTTTTAAAATCTGTTTTTTACCTGGAAGCCACCTCCCACTGACTGTTGCTCCCCTGTTCTTCCATACCTGCCTGGCCCAGCAAGGGTGGGCAGTGCTGGGGCAAGAGAGAGCAGCCCTAGAAAGCTGGATGGCCCAATCTCCTTTGAGACTTTCTGACTCTCAGAAGATTTCAGCTAATATGTGAAGGCAAAGAAGACAGGGCAGATTGTATTGCCAGTGCAGGGCTGTCAGCTTTCATCACAAGTTGTAGCCCATTTTCCTCCAAGGTCTGTTTTTCCCACGGAGTGGGTTATCCAAGTCTCTCCTCACTTGTAGAAACAGCAGCACAGATCTAACTCACGCTAAAAGATAAGAAGCATGGAAATCACACATTCCTGATACCTCCAAGACCAGAAAGGCAATTGAAAGGACACCTTACTGTGTGTTTTTCAAGCTGGTCTTGTGACAGTTTAGGAGTGACTTATGTTGTTTTAAATACATGGCATTGGCAGTCCAACTTTCATTATTGAGATGAAGGCAGATTTAATGTACAAATTGATTCACGGATGCACTGAAACTATTTTTCTTTATCTTGACTTCAGTCCCTATGCAGATATAAATCCCTAGCTGTGAATCTATGGTACTTAATGATGGTACTTAATATTCTTCCTAATTGGGCTGGAGCTTATCTCCTTCTGCAAGAGCAGCAACATCCAGGATGCAGTGGTTTGCATTTGTCTCAAGAAAAAATACCAGTATGGGAAGCAGTGAGCTGAGGGACTGGGTAAGTGTACTCTTGGTGGAGTGAGTTAATGTTTGATGGACAGGTGATGGAGTAGGCTAATATTTGAACATCTGGAGATTTAACTTCAAACACCCGCTGGGATTTGAGTCTGCTCTGATCTGTCATGGCCATTTGCCACCTCAAAGGATTTCTACACAACTAAGCAGACTCCAGTCAGGCTGCCAGTCTCTCTAGCCATCCCCACCTGGCTTGTAGAGGGCAGTGTGTACCTGGTGACCTCACAGTCCTGTCCCAAACCCTAGGAGATTGTCCCAGGGCTGCTGTGACAGAAAATGTGACAGTGAATTGACTCCAACATGTGAGAAAGGGGCAGATCCAGCAATGCTGGGAATGAGCTGGGGGCCCTGGAAGTTCTGCTTCAGTGCCCTATTTCTAAAGTATTGGGTCTGAGAAGGTAGGTTGAAATAACAGTTCAGATGCATCTTCCAAGGAAGGAATTAGCAGAGCTGCATGGGGAAGCCTGCAAAGTGCTAGGCAGTTTTGCTTGGAGCAGAAAGGACTTTGGAATGGCAGTAATCTATTTGTTTTTCTCACTGTTTTTTGAGGGAAAAAAGAGATGGTTTTATAGAAAAATTTATAGGTGTACAATGTTTCTCCCTGAATTTGCATTTGTTTGATCTATATTTCTTGGCTTCAGCACAACACCAGTCTAGCTTATTCCACTTTCTGCACTCCATCTCTCTAGGTTTGATGAGCTCCAGTCAGAATCAGCAACCAAAGCTCCAGCTCACAGATACCTGTTTTCTCAGCCCAAATGATCATAAAAACAGGGACATGCCTTCCAGGCTTTAGCCTCTTCTGGCCAATTTGTACTAGGAGAGCACACCAGCTCACCAGCTCCTTACTTTTTGTATGGAGAGAGCCCCAGGATGTGCAGAGGTTTACTGGAGGAGCCTCTAGTGCAGCTTTCAGCAGGGAATACTGATGGAAAAGAGTCTTCAAAAAAAACCTAATGGGGGCAGTTTGCACTGGGGTGAAAAGGATGGCGTTGGGGTTTTTTCTGTTTTTATGGTGATGCTGCACTTAAATGTGGCTTACTTATAGAGCAGCACGTGACCCATGTGTACCTTGTCACATCCGATAGATCTCATGTGAAAAGCTGAAAGCTCTCAATAGCAGCTGGGCCCCAGGGACCATCACAAGGCTGAGCTGCATGAATTAAATGACCAAGAGCAAAGCTCACAACTCCTTTGACAAAGCCAGAACTCTGCCAGAGTGTGGGGCTGCCACAATCCTCTCCTCTTTCAGCACCCACGGGACCAGAATCTCCCAATATAACTCTCAATGCTCCAGCAGCTCCAGAGAAGCTACAATAGTTTAAACCAACACTGTGTCTGGCCCTTTGTCTTAAATCTTCCACCCAGACTTGATTTTGCAGGCTGTCCAGGTCGTGACAGGGTCCTCATCTATCACAGTCAGGTTACTTCCCTCCTATCCTAAATCAAGCAAGCCAAACTGAGTGCAGGTCCTTTGTGGAAGGCTTTCTTGGCTGGTTTTCCCGTCTTCCCTCCCTAATTGTTCATTAATGTACGTAAATGATTTAACCAAATAGAGGCTAGAGTTTCCCGTAGGAAGGGAAGTTTGTTGGAGGAGGGTACAATCCACAGATGGATTTAACTGTATCAGATTCTGGGTAAATATTTATTCTCCTTTCCCTTTTGTGCACCCTTCTCAGCCACAGGAACAATGACAGATCCTTGCCAGCCACAGGGCAGCAGGGAAATATTATTACTCCCATTTTACAAGTACACAAGTAGGGCAAAGGTGACTTAATCTCAATCTTGGGAAAGTCAGTGGTGCTTTTACCACTGGTTCTGGGGAACTTTGAACCGGAGCAGCTGGAGTGAGCAGCTGGAGTAAACAGCCAGCGCCAGCCTGGCGGTGGGCAGGAGCTGAGCTCTGGGACTGCACCACCCGGCATCCCAGGGAGTGCCACCGTCCTACCTCAGAGAGCTCAACCATCAATGACCTGAGTCCTGGTTCCTCTCTGGAGACTGACTTCAGCACCTCTGCCTTACTTTGTGGAGGGGCTGGGAAGTTTCATTAATTCCCATTTGTAAAGCAGATTTAGAGTGCTGCCTACAATGAATTCTTTGCAGCAAGAGCTGTGGCATTTAGCAAGATGAAGAGAGTGGAACACTCCCATGCCTTTTTTTTTTTTTCTGGCCTTTTTTCTGGATATTTTTGCAATAGGGAAAAATTAATGTTAGATTTTATTACAACACAACAGACTACAGCCACCCTTATTTCCCGGAACATTAACAGTCATAATGCATTACGTTAGGTTAGTCAGTAGTTTTCACTAATCCGCAAGACATGCACTGTTGACTTCTGAGGTAATTTTGGGTCATGCTCAAGCCAAATAAAGGCAGATTTGTGGTTGCAGGTGAGAGATCCTCTAAAAAACCATAAATGTAACCACAACGTCCTCTGGTTTGATCTGAACTCAGCCTGGCTTTCATCGGTTTTTCTGGTGCTAGTCCAGAAGTAAGACAGATTAATGACTTAAAGGCATTACACTAGGATATGATGTAACTCAGCACAGAGTGCTGGCCTTGGGAAGATAGTTTGCAGTAAGTACCCAAGACAGCAAACCATGAACCATCCCTCCTGAATGACATCTTGCTCCTTGGAGGATGTAACAGGCTTGACTGGAATAATTCATGGCATGAATGTGTCCAGTGATTACAGGGGCAACGGAATGTGCCCTTCTACAGGGCAGAAAATGCCCATGTGAAATGTTACACCTCATCTTCTGCCTCCTGAATGGGCAGAATAATGGTTTGTCTTTGGTAGACGATAATAAAGGTCAAGGGAGAGAGAAGTGAGCCTGTGAGGGTGTCAGCAGTGCCGATGCCCGTGCCATGATGTGGAATACTGCACACCCAGAGAGCAGCTTGAAGCTCAGGCATCACTGACCCTGTGGCCTGGGCTCTGTGCAGCATCCTCTGTCATCTCCACAGCCCCTGCTCTTTGGGAGTCCACTTACCCACACTGTAATCCCTTCCCTGAATAAGGTCCGAACCCCTGTGCTAATCCTGAACCTTTAGAGAAAATATTCCCCAGCCTGTTATGACTACAGGCCTGCCTGAACTCTAATAAATGAGCGAGGCTCCAGTGGAGTAACACAAAGCTTGAGGGAATGCTGGGTGGGTAAATGTATATAAAAGGGAAAGGCAGTCCTGATCTTCCTTTAGCAGCCATTAATTATGGCCAGAGATGGGAACAGGAAACAGCAGTCATTCTGGGATACTGCTGTTTGCAACTCAGTCAGGGGTAGGCTGAAACCTGAAGACAGAGAGGAGAGAGCACTGTGTGGTGGACTGGGGAGATACATGAAGCTTAAAAACAACCTCTCCTTGAAATTAAGGGTTAATGCTTTGCCAGTTTAAGCATTTGGTCTATGAAGTGATATTAGTATGGTGAGGCATAAGCCCCATCATTGTACAGGAGATTCACAGGGAGAGAACACATAGGGGGACATCAGTAAACGGTGCCAGTCCTGAAGGGCAAAAGATTGGCACCAGCCAGGCAGCACCTCACCTGCTCCACTAGAAGAGGCATTGGGTTAAACAGCAGTCAGTGGGGACTTTGTTATGGAAAACAGGTTTCCTGGCACTGCAGCTGGGGCAAGTTATCTGGAGTGGACCAGGGTGCTGAGCAGGGGGCTGTTGGGTCAGGGAGCAGGGAGGAGGCAGTGAGGAGTCTGGCTGTTCTGCAGCTGATTGTGCAAAGAAAAAGCTTGGGAAATCTTGGGAAAGATATTTTTCTATTTATTAAACAGCTTGCAAGGAAGCTTAGTCAGCGCTTCTATAGCAACACTACACCAGCAAGACTGTGATTGTAATTATTAATAGGGAAGGAGAGGTGAGCAGTGTGGTGGGTTTGAAAATGCCTTGTACAAAACTGCTTTCCAATCAGTGGTCAAACCATAGCCCCTGCTTCATTTAAGCAACAGCTCCTCGTGTATTTCCTCCCTCAACAAACAATTTTCTCGTCAATGTGGACTAAGCCGAAGAACCTCACTGCCCAGTGGGAACAAATCAGGAGCACAGGTACAGCCTGTCCTGAGGTCTGGATGGCAGACGTGCTGTGCCATGATGACTTCTTGGCACACTGCACTCCTGCACCGGGGTCACTGTGCTCCCGCCAGCACTGAAACAAAGCTCTGCAATGGCAGAGGCAGACATCCAGCTCCAAAACCCTGGTGTTACCCTGTGATTACTTTTCCTGACCTTCATTCATACTAGCCTCAGAGGCTCATCTGGCCACTTTTGTACTGAAAAATTTGTTATCAATTCAAGACAACTTGGTACTTTTTCTGGCATGGAGGATTTGGCTCTCCCTCTCTGCTCACTAAATTTTCACACTGGTGCCATGTGGTGTGACTCTGCTATGGCTGAAGTGGTTCCACTGCCTCTGGACCTCCTTCATGACCATTTCTGCATTTGCACAGCATGGAACACCAGAACTGAGTCAGTTGTTTGGGAGAATTTGGAGCCTGAAACCTTCTGAGATCTTCTAGCAGATTTATGCTTAAAATATCTCTGGGTTAAGAAGGTGTTAGGCCCTCCCAGAAGTGCTCTCTCTCCCATCTGATTTTTCATGTAAAAACTAGAGGTGCCAAAATCTGCTGAGAGGACTGTAGAGGAATGGCCAGGAAAGATGCTTGCAGCTATCCCTCAGGCTCCAGCACAATGTTTCACAGATGTGCAGTCGTGAGTGCGGTCATAAACATTTTAAGACACACCTGCCAGATAGTTCTGGAGTTTTCTAGTGAGAACAAACATACCAAGGGGGAAAAAAAATCAGGAAGTTTCTCATTTTATGGGTGTATCCAACAAATTTTCTTTCTCTCTCTGTGGTGAGCACAGACTGTCATCTCCACTCTCTCCAACAAATTCACTAACATTTATTTAGTTATGTAAAACATGAATTAAGAGAATATAAAAATGTATGTTTCTGTCACAAACATGCTCTTTTTTTCAATGTCTCTTCTTATCACACAAATAGGAGTTAAAACAGACTGCCATGCTCTAATTTGCCCACTTTTAACTCTCATTATGGCTCCCACACACTTTGTTCTGTGAGTTACACTGGATTTTTCTTACACTCTATGGTAGGACTGTCAGCATGAGTGGCTCAGCCCGGTGTCCCCCAGCCCCACACACAGACACACCTCTCATTCATTCCTACAAGGAGAAAGAGCAGTGAAGGGCTGCCAATGGGCCATGGGATGGCTCCCATCTCTTTGCAAGTGCCAGCAACCCCATCCCAACAAGGTTCCCGCACACCCACTTCACATCTGCACCCTGTGCAAGTCCTGCTCTAGTGGTTGTACCCTGGTGCCTCACTTCCCTGGAGCTGTACACTGAACTGTGTGAGTGTTTGGGTCCAGTGACATAGGGTTGTAAGGCAGCAGAGGTCTGCCTCTACCAGCTCATCCCCTGGCTTAGCTCTCCTTGTCAAAATGTGATGGAGAGAGGGCTCCTTCCCCCAGCATAATCCCCAATAGCTCAGTCCATGCTTTTAATCACAGCGGAGTAACCATCACACGACGGTGGCTGCAGGGAATAGGACTCCTTAATCTTTCCGAGTTTTGGTTTGCTTATCTGTGAAACAGGGACAGTCCAACATCCTCCTGGAGCCCTTCCCCTGGGCAAGCTCACAGTGTGCTGAGGGCCAGCACAGGCCTCAGGGTTGCGGAGCCCATCTGTGGGGATTTAAGTGTCACCGAGGTCTTCGGATGACTAAATGCCTTTTGTTACAGCATCAGCAAAAAAGCCCAGAGGTGCTTTAACCACAGCTGAAGTGGCTTACAACCCGCTGGGCAGAGAAATGGGAAAATATAATGTATAATGGGAAATACAAGGTTTGCTGCAGAGCAAGTAGAGCAGTGTAGCACTGTAATTAAAAATGGTTTGGTACAGCTACATCAGTTATGGAAGTAAATGAAAAACCTTTTATCTCCCTAACCTATGCTCTTCCTAGAGTTAGTGTAGCTACACAGGAAACCATGTGGTGCTGCTGACACAATTTTTCTCCATCAAGGAACAGGTTTGGACTATACTAGAAGGACAATCTGGATTTTATTTGCTTAGAATGGAGCTGTATATTCACTGGGATAGACCAGCCAGTCTTTTTCACCACAGACAAGCTCTAAAACTCCTGGCTCTCACATTGTTAAAGTGAATAACATATATCCTCTCCCTTCTCATGTGCAAGGCCATGCTGCAAGGAGGAGGATGAGAAAAAAAGGGGTTGTGTACTGTTTCCAGCACCAAGCACCCGGTTTGATGTTAAAGACTTTCCCTTCTACAGTAAACAGCTAGTTTGTTCACCTTTTTACTGTGTCTGGGTAAGTACTTAATGCTCTGTTCTCCAAGTGGTGCCCTTCAGGGAGGCTTAGAGATCATCCAGCCTTTGCTGTCAGCCTAACCTGCCACACTCCTGCCAGCTGTGCCCATCCAGTCTATAGCTCCCTTCCCAGTGGGGCTTGGGGTCCCAAAGAGTGAGTGCCCAGTCGCTCCTCACCTCCTTCTGGGGCGGAGGAGCCAACCCAGGAGCTGCTGCCCTGATGCCCTGGGCCAAGGTGGGCAGAGTGCTTAAGGGAAATACATGTGCCATGCTGGAGGTGCCAAAAGTGGGTCTGCACTCCTGTGAACAGCATCCCCCTGTGCCATCTCCCACCGCTCCACGTGGTCTCACGCAGGGGCTGAAGGCCTTTCAGTCAGTGCCTCTTTCCTGCAGCCAGGGGTGACCTCGGCGTGGCCTGGTGCCGTGGAGGTGCACACCTCCCAGTGCTCACCCTCACTCAGAGACAGGCAAGCAGCCCCCACTGTGGCCCTGCTCTGACAAGGAAGCAGCGTCTAGACACAGATTAGGCAAACAGCTAAAGCACAAGACCAGACACTGAAAAAATCAAAAGGGGAAAAAGAGCTCCCCAGCTCTGTCCACCACTGATTCCTGTGAGATTTGGGGCAAGGAACTTCTTTAGGTCTTTGTCTTCCTCACCTGTCTGGTATGGGATAATATTTCCCTTTCTGGCAAGGTTATGGTCAGAGCTAATTAGCATTTGAAAAGTGCTTTGAAATGGAAGATGCATTTGGAAAACTGAAGTATTATTATGTGATTGAGCGAGTGGCTCTCGAGATAGGGAAGCATTTAACTTCTTTTTCCCCGTGGGTGGAATAGCCTGGATAATAGTGGGATTTCTTCAGATTTACTAATTATCTAAGCATCTAATATGTATCAGGTATCTAAAACAGAACTCAGTTTGGATATTTATTCCATTAAATATTGGATTGCAAATTCATGAAATCCAAGCTACATTGTTCGAACAAGTACATCACATGACACTGGGGCTCTTCCCCTGCTGGCACCAGATCTCCTGGCACAGCTGCTCAAGGACGGGCATTTAAAATCTGTTTTCCATGACTCCTCACACGGGGTTTTAAAATGTACTCCAGGTTTGCCAGTAAAACAACCTCTTGTTGAGTTTCCAGCAAGCAAAGTGCAGATTCTGAAACACGTACATGTGAAAAAAACCATCAAATTAATGAGCTTTGTTTGCTCAGGCCATGATTCTGCAGGATACTTTAAAGCATTCATTTCTAGTCTCATGATTAATCCCAGTGAAGTGAGTGGAACTCTTTCCAGTCAGAATCAGTCAGATGCTTAAATACCTTGATGAATAGAGCTTCCAATTATTATTTCATGAACTCACATGCTCTTGTCCTGTATTTTAAAGACTTCCTGTGTATTGTCTTCCCCTGGGCTCTAATGTGAATTGAGTCTAGGCTGGAAAAAGACCACTTCTACTACCCATGAAGCACATATTAGTCAATAAATAATGTGTCACCATTCCAAGAAACCTCCAGTAACTTTAAAAAAAAATTTAAAAAAAGAAAAGAAAATTATAAGGGACACATTTTCAAAACCTTAGTGTTCTGAGATGTGGCGTTGGCAGTTCTTAGTTTCATGTCTCTCATTAACTTCTGCTGAAATTATCTGTCCACCTATGCAGCTGTGGCATCACATTCTGAAAATGCATTCCAAAAGAGAGTGGATTTTGCTCTTTTTTGGAAGCAGAGTCAAGTTCCTACATAGACAGGGGCTGGGATCGATACAAAGCTCACTCATCCTGAGCCCAGCTCATTTTGAATTGGTGGAGTTGAGTGGTACTACCCCAAGTGACTCCTGCATGTATACAAGGCAAATTGTGCATATTTCATGTGAATAAGGATATGACTCCAGTATCTAGCAGCTCTCGCTTGGAGAGAAGAGTTCAGGTTAAATCAATCTACTAATCCAGACCCAGGAGTTCCTTTCCTTTGACTGAGACATAAAAAATCCGTCACCAGGTAGTCTTTACAGGATCAACAAGCTCCACCTCATTTAAGAGAGTTATTAAACATGTGATCATCAGGAGATATTCAGACTGGTTACCTAATGCAGGTGGCCTCACTGGGTGGGTGTGTGTCTTTTTGAGCCCTGGGGCAAGGTCCCCACCATAACCAACATGGGTGCTAACACGTTTGCAGCCACCAGCCCTCAGCCCCAGTCTGTACAACCCATGCCTGCAATGCGGAAGCCAGCAGTAGGATTTGGCCAGGGCTCTGGACAGGTTAGTGTGGTCTGCAGGTCACTACCCCCTATTTCCATCCCTGAGGTGATTGCAGAGGGACCTTCAAAGGCAAGTCCAGAGGTATGGCTATGCAGCCAAGGGAAGGTGAAAGCCATGGGCACAGTGCCATGGCTACCTGCAGTAGCTGCTGCACTCATGGGTTAGACCATGGCACAGGTGGTGGGAGACTCCTTAGCTGGCTGAGCTACTTGCCCTAACAGCAAGTGGATGCCCATGGGCATTCATTACAGAACAATGCACAAGATGGCAAGTCCAGCTTGGGACACTCTGAGCCCCTAAGCTTTTGTCTATCTTCATCTCCTTTCCCCACTAATTCTCTTCTGAAGGATTTGCAGGGAGTTAGCACAGCTGTCTGCTGAACTGTATCTAGACTGGTGGCAGGAGAGACACTCTCAGTCCTGTATGAGTAGGACCAAATGCTATCACCTGTCTGCAGCACAGCAATGAGGGCAAAAATCAATGTTGCCTGTTGTGAACTGTAGCCTGGAAGGTACCCAGGCTAGCAGTGGCCAGCTCCTGTGTTGGCCCTGCCATGGGAAGGCGTCTGCACCATCTCAAATCTGCTGGGAGCAGCTAGCACAGCACAGGGGCACCACAAGGTTCCCATCTCAAATGTCATCAATGAAAATCCCCTTTTTTTATTTTTCTTTCTGTTGTCTGATGTTGGATCTGAGCCCCTGTGTCCTCTCTGCCTAACCATGCTTCAGTGCTGAGCTGGATGGAAACCGATGTGAACCCCAAAGCAATATGAATGGCTGCCCAAGACAGCTTCATCTCTGCTTAATCCAGCCTCTTATCTTAAGGACACATGCCTCCCACTTCATCCTCAAAGGCAAAGATACGTTTTACAGTGTGTACCAGTGTAAAACCATTGCTCCTCCATTCCTCTGACTCAGGTTTGGGCTGTGCATGCCCGGGTGTGCTTTCTTCCTTCTCCTTATGAAGTTTGCTTCCACTAGCAGTGACAGGAACACATGTCCTGGAAGGCCCAGCTGCTCACTGTTAATGACAGCACTGCAAGCTGGGGATATTCTCAGACTCCATTTCAGCTGGTCAGGCTTCATACAAACTCTTTTCAACAAACACTGTAAATCTACAGAACAAGTTACTGAGGAGTACTGGTCCAGATTTAGAGGAGACTTAGAGAAAACTCAGAGTGATTTAGGGCTTCCAAAGGCTTTTCTGCATCCAGATTCATTATTTTTCAGATATGCAAAATTCACTGTCTCTTGCTGGGGAGGCTGTGGAGGAATAAATGTCCCTGCAAAGTCCACACCAAAGAGTTGGTGCCGAACGGGACACAGACACCATCCCTGTCTCTCCCTGAGAGGCTGCTACTCTGTCAACACACTCCTGCAGAAAGAGTAGTGTCAGATGGTTTCCTAGAGTAAATTAATGCAGCTTCATTATGTCAGGCCAACTGATATCAGCAGAAAATTCACACAGCTAGTTTTTAACCTTCTCCAATTTCTCTTTGGCTCATGAAACCATTTCCTGCCTTGGTCCTTCTGACAGTCCCCTGGTTCTCCTTTGAGCGTCTATCCAGTGGAGAGACGAAGTTACACATGAAGTACAATCCTAAATGCTACTACTTATATGCTCAGCCAGGAGGAACAGTGGGTCAGAATTGCTCAGCCAGAGATTTGGACCCTTAGACCAAACTCTGCTTTTATTCTCAGTGTGAGTCTAGAGGTATTACAGCTCATGAAGA
Organism: Onychostruthus taczanowskii; assembly: GCF_017590055.1. NCBI lineage: Eukaryota > Metazoa > Chordata > Aves > Passeriformes > Passeridae > Onychostruthus > Onychostruthus taczanowskii. The sequence continues at coordinate 221,595 of NW_024499162.1, read as the reverse complement.
ACATGATGCCTCCACTCTCTACTCCCACCTGAAACACGGACTGATCCAAGATGCACAATTTTTCTGTGGTTATTATTGCAACTCACATCCAAGAAAGACAATTGTAATGGAGATCCACTGTGTGGAAATTTTGAAGTACATCGGCAAGTACATATACAAGTATTTGGGTATAATTGCCTTGCTGGTCAATGAGGACCTTGAAAGACTTTGAAAAGGTCATTGCTTTGACTTCACAAAGAAGGTGAGCTTTAGGAAAGCCTGTGTGCACATGTTGGTGGGTTTGCTACAGGGAATAACTAGATGGATGTGGGTGTGCATACTGCGAAGAGACCAGACCAGTACCTGCCAGGTGCAAAGACAAAATGTAAAAAAGGCTGCCTGAGCCAAAAAGACAAGTTTGAAGTCTTTCCTCCTTTCTCCCTTCCCTCCTCAAAACCCTGAAGACTGTTAAATGTCTGCTGAGGTCTATTTCATCCCCAGCTGGGAATGGAGCTGAACAGTGACAATCTGAATATGACAGGAAAATATCAGGACAGTGAAAAACCCCACCCTGGCAAGCTGTCTGCAACTGCAAGTGCTTCTGGCCCCACATTGCTCAGGGAGTCAGAAGCTCTGTAGTGCTCCTCATCATCATTACCAGGGACAGGGAGGTCCTCCCCATATCCCTACCAAGCTACTTCGAGTGATGGTAAAAGAGTTCCTCTCTTTTCCCATCACTGGAAGCATCACATGTGGAACTGCACATGTCCAAAACCATGCTGCACTATTACAGAATCAAGCTGTGACTGGAGATTTCTTGTTCTGCTGGCTCTGGGACATGCTGGCAGCATGCAAGGTGGCCTCATCCTGGCTTTCTATGGAGAGCAGGCAGCAAGGTGCAAAGACGGATTTCTGTCTTCAGGGAGACCAACACTTCAAAACCCTGCGATTCTTTAGACAGAGCTCATAGGATCAAATCTGTACTTAGTGACAATTTTAGGTCACAGCTAGGGAAAGATGAGAAATCATAGTGAAGAAGGCAGGAACTGGCAGGGGTTGGGCAGTGGAAGGCTGGCACTGTGGGACAGCTCCTGCGGATGATGGTCTTCAGGCTTACTTTTGGCCCCAAATGAAGGTGTTGGTCTCTGCCAAAGATATAGAAGATGTGCCCAAAATGTGCTCCTACTCCCAGTCTTCTTTTTCCTTCCCTCAATCCTGTCTGAAAGCATCCATTTTGCACTGTTAAAATAGGAGTGTTGTCAGAGGCCACTGTAAGTAACCATAATAATCTGTAAGGCAATATGCAGCTCTGATGTGCAAATGGGGTTTAGGGAAGCCTCAGTAATGGGATAACACAGACAACGCTTAAGCTGAGTTTCAAACTGAACATAACATTTCATTTGACAAATGTCTGGGTTTGAACTTTTTTAAGCCTTCAGGGCTTTAGGAAGAGAATGTCAGTCTGCTGTAGAATAAATCCTTAATATTTTGGGCTTTCATTTAGGAAGAGGAAAAAAAGGTCTAAGTAGAGAAGAAGCCAAAAGGAATATCTGATTTCATTTCTTTCATCATATGCCACTACATATCATTTATTTTCTCTCAGAAGCCAGGGATATATCTTCTCTAAATATTTACCTACTTTCTTTCTAAAAACGTCTGCATGTCACCATGCTGATTTGTGCAGTAGAAATACCAGCCTCACTTTTGATCTAATACATTTAACACACCCAGACTTTAATAGTAGGCTAATAAAACTAAGGTCTAATAGTGTGAGGTCAGGATAGCCTGCAACATCTGCTGGGAATATATTCCAGCCACTGCTCCACACCAAGACAGTCACACCAGTGCCACACCACACTGTACCATGGGTGTTGCAGCAAAACTGGGGACAAGCAGGCTGGGAAGCGGGCATGGAATTTTGACTACAGGAAATCCTTCAGCTTTATGGCTCATTAATATTTTCCTGAAATGGAACCACATCCGGCAGGTCTGTCTCTCTTGCTTCCATGTTCACCCACCAGTCAACCCAGACAGCAGAGGCTGTGCTGTCTCCATCCCTGGAGGCTTTCAAGCCCCAGCTGGACCAAGCTCTGAGCAACCTGGCCTGACCTCAAAGCTGGCCTGGCTTTGAGCATGGCTTGGTCTAAAGAGTCCACAGGTGACCCTTCCAACCAGAATTATTCTGTCATCCCATGATCCTGGCACAGAGATGCCCTTCTTGACTTCTTGAAGGGCTCTATTCAGATCCATACCAGCAACTAGGCTGGTACTAGTCACTGTTGTACTTTGTACTCTGGACATTTTCTGCCTCAGTATCAGAAACTAAAAGGGTAGCTATGTCAGAGAGATTTTTCCTCCCCTCACTTTCCCAGGCAGGGAGTACTGATCTCTCCACCCTAGAATGGAAACTGAGGCACACTCAGGTGTCATAAGATGGCTTTCACTGAGGAAGTAAAAAAAGTCAAAGTCAATGGATCATTGCAAGACTCAGGATGATTCTGTCTAGTCTGACCAGTACTGTGGGTGGCCCTTGCCCTATCTTACTTGAAATTGAACAGGGATCCTTGTTCAAAAGGACACTTTCAGATTGTGACCACAAATCCTGGTGCACACCCACTTGTCTTCATAATCACTGATCACCTCAGCAAACTTCCTGCTGCCCTAGGCAAGCAAAGTTTTAAAAGATATCATTCAATTTTCTGACCTTTTCTGTTCCTCAGGTAGTATCTATCTTGCTGTGCATGATGCTGTACAGTTGTCTGAGAGCCTCAGTCTTTCAGTATATGTGGCACCACCTGCCAATGAAGTAGAGGATGAGGGCTTGGAAGCTGCAGCACTCTTCCCAGGGTTGCCATTGCCTGGCTTTGTGTGGGCTCTCTTACAACAGTCCTTCTCTCTGCTTCCCTCTGCAACAGGTGGAAGCAAGTAGCAACCCCACCGTGACATGAGGATGTGAACATCTCATGCCCTTAGCTGGGAAGTGCAAGAAAAAAGCAAAGCCCATCTCCTTATTTCCTCTGACAGTACAAATTCCTGCCTTTCCTGTATCCCCTGCAGCACTCTGGCTATGTTCTGTTGGAGTTTTACTACTCCATTTGGCTCCTTTCTGTAGCAGTCAGAGCTGCACACCTACTCCAAAAGCAGCTGCCCCAAGGCAGGTGCTGCACCTTGCTAACCTGTACTTCTCTACACTAGGCCCTCTTTCAGAAACTTTGGCAAATACTTCGCATTTAACTGCCTAAGTGTTCTGGCCTTTCTGCCTTTGGGCACCCAGAGAAGGGATGGGCACTGGAACAGGCTCCCCAGGGAAGTGGTCACAGCACCAGCCTGACAGAGCTCAAGAAGCATTTGGACAATGCTCTCAGGCACACAGTGTGACTTGTGGGGATGGTTCTGTGCAGGGCTGGAAACTGGGCTTGATTCTCCGGTGGGTCTTTTTCAACTCAGCCTGTTCTGTGATTCTGTGTGAAAGAGCCAATGAAGCTCCAGAGCAGATGCCCCACAGACAGGCTGGGGCTGTGCTACTGAAGTGCTTGTGCTGCCAGCACTGCCTTCGAGCTCAGCTACCAGCACTTCATTTCTGAAGGGAAGATGGAACAAAGGCTTCCACAACCATGTAGTTAACACAGAAGAAGTGTTTCAGGAACAGTAGGAGCCATGTTTTCAGTTGTTTCCTTGGCATCTAAGAACCTGTTCATTTAGCTCTTTGTTAAATGGGGCTTGAGTTCTCTTGGGAAATTTGCCTGCGGTCTCTTCCCAGACTTTGCAGCAGAATCGTCTGAAATGTCTTTATGTGTGAGTGACATCTACACGTGAGCCAGACACCCTGGGCTCAGTTCAAAGAGATAAACAGGCATTTACAGGAAACAATTCATCTTCTCCTGTGGTAGATACCTGAAATAGCCCACAGCAATCACAAAATGATTGCTTCCCTCCACAAACTATAAATTTATTCTGGAAAAGCAGCCCAGCCCTTGACTTGTGTTGGAGGATTTCATTGCCTGGTGCTTTTTGAGCTGCTCCACCTTACTTTAGACATTTACACAGGCAGGCAAGTATATATATATGCAGGAGCCTGTAGGAGAAAAATGCCCTTCCAGCATGCCTCCTGAACACCAGGGAAAGGATTCACTGTCCTGTTACCAACACAATGAGGGTCACTACTTTTGGAGTACTGGATTAATTTTCCTCCATTGCACCTCCCTGTTTATATCCGAAATGTTGATATAATTGGTCTGTGCTGGAATAGCTGAAATGCAAGAATGTGGCCCACAGTGCTACACAACAAATGATTAATAAAATAATAATTAATTTTATTAAAAATAAAAATTTACTTTATTTTAAAGAAAATAAATCATCTGAGTTTCATGGCATCGTGGCAACTGCCAGAGCAATGTGTAGGGATATCATTCCTGTTCTGCAGATAGCCACCCCAACCAGGAAAGGTGTGCAAGATGTCACATTACAGCTGTTACATCATCAGGAAAAAATCTCAGTGGCTGATCATTGCCTGAGGGAGATGTCAGTCTTCCCAAGTCCTGTGCTAGGAGAAACTCGTACAGGAATTAACTCTTTCCTAGGTGATGAGCACCACTAGATTTTACCAGTATTAGTTCCACCTTGTTTGCCTGAAATAAATTGTTGTTCTCTTACTTTCCATTTTTGTCTTTCACTCAAGTCATAAACAGTGTGACTTTGCAGTGACAGCTGTCTATCACATCTGCTGTGTGACTGAGGACACTTTTTCTTCCACCTCACTATCTTTCTGCTGGACACTGGTTGTTCACCACACCACCATTCCCGCAGAAGATGACAAATGTTGCTTGCTGAACACAACCCAGGCAGCCTCCTGTGGTCTGGAGAGCAGCCCATGCAGTAGCATGAAGAAACATTCCCTGCACATCAACAAAATGACCCATCTCATCATGATACCCAAGGCAGCAGGAAATACCTAAGGCTTTCCCTGAAATATATTCTGGGGAATGCAATGATAAAATAGGTTTTTACCTACTCAGAGATCATACTCTCTGCCTCGTTACTGCTGATATTAAGGGGCCAGTGCTGTGGCAATCAATTCCCTCTGCAGCCCCATGCCTGGGGAGGGCAGATCCTTCCCAGCAACAAAGTCCCCCCTTGTCCAGAGGAGATGGAAGGGTTAATGACTTTCCCCAAGTTTCTACAGACTCCAGGCAATGTCCAGTTCCATGAAAATACCATTCCTATGTCAAAAAACCCCAACAGATATTTCCTTTTCCTCCTAGATGTTTTGTCATAGGCATTCTCTTCTCAGTCCTCAGCAGGTGGCATGCAGGCTGCCCTTCACACTGGATTGCTGTGGTTTGTGCCTGGACACTGGAGTCCAAACAGTCCCTGCTATTAATACAGGCTCTATCCTGTTAAATGTTTACCCTTGTGCCCCAGGCCAGGCTCACACTGATCAGGAGGAGGCATCCTGCATGACAGAAGTGCCTTTAATCTCCTCTCTCCCACCTGCATTTGTCCCTGATTGTTTTGCATCCCTCTTGCTCTCTCAGTCGGGTAGGACACAAATTCCTAAGTACCATCCTTAATTTTATACTTTTTTTCCTGATGCAGTACTTTGCTGCTACATCTCTTGGTCTCTCCAGACCCCCCAAGCTCTTTCATGGGCCATATAGTCTACCTCCCCACTCACATATACTACTGAGTTTCTTTTTAAGTTATATTAAACTGTGGTCTATAGCCAGAAACCCATTAGTTCTCAGTTACCCACTTGGACACCGGCGTGGTTTTTGCTCTTGTTTACACTGAGAGGCCTAGAAAACATGTGCTTACTTCCTCTAGAGGTCTTCCTCTCTTTTGTCCTCTTAATCACATCCCTTCCTCTACACAAGTTCTCCCCTATATCACCTTGATTTTCCTTTTTGTGCATTCACATGTTAATTCTTTTCTCAGCACTCTCACGCCTGCCTCCTCTCAAGTCCTCAGCTGCTGTCTCCTTCTAAGCTGTGCCGTGCTGCAGTCACTGAGCAGAGTCTGGAGGGGCTGATTTCCCTTCCATGATCATGGGCCAGAGCTCACCTTTTCCCTTTCCCTTTCCCCTTCCCTTTCCCTTTCCCTTTCCTTCCCTTTCCTTTCCCTTTCCCTTTCCTTTACATTTCTTTTCCCCTTTTTCCACTTCCCTCTTCCCTTTCCTTCTCTCAAATGCTCAAATTTTATTCTCTAATGCTGTGTGTGCTCCAAACAAGTGGCTTACTCTCCTCCAGAGGCACCAAAGCCCTGCCCCAGCACAAAGTACATACTGTGCTGCCCCTGAATGTCTCAATTCAAGAAGCTTTGAGCTCCCATTGTTTGCAGTTCACAGAGTTCACCTGCATTTTATTCTACTCATCTATTAAAGAAAACAAAGTGGGGATGAGGGAGAAGGAGAAGTAGGGCTGTAAAAGCAGCAGTTGGTCAGAGACCCCTCATGTTCCTGGTACCAGTTGTGGGCCAATCAATCAGTCTCAAACAGCTCGCTGGAGGATAACTGCCCAACTTACCCAAATTTATTTTCTTTAATAACAGAATCCTCCTGTGACCCTGCTGTTATTGCTGACACATATCAGGCTTGAGCCTGATATCTGCTCCCTTGCTCCCTGCTGTGTGCAGAGCAATGGAGCCAGCGTCCCCTTTTTTTCTGCCGACAGCAGCTTTAAATCACTGACAGCCACTTCTGTCCCTGAGGCCTGGGAGAGGTTTTCCTGCACAGCTCACTCACTTGCGACTCGTGTGTGCTCGTTCATGTGTGCTCAGGCTGGGTGAAATAAAGATCACAATGCCTGGGGATGTCTGCTTGATGTTTGTGTGCTTGGCTCTGCAAGGACTGTGAATGCTCTGCAGGTGATGGAGGGAATGGATGAGCACACAGACACTCAGCTGCAAAGAAAAAAGTGCTGTAAAATCTCCAAGCTCACGGTCTGAACAAGTGTCATTGCTAGCCAGGAAACTGGTGTGCCCCAAGCAGGCAGACATTGAGATTACACAGAGAGAAATGGAAACTCTGGGATTACAGGCCAGGTCTGCATTGTGGGCAGAGTCTCAGGGCACGAAATCCTATACAATGCATTTATTGGAGCCTGTGATCCTTCTTTGGAGGTGTTCAAAATCCTCGTGAGAAACATGGCAGAATGTTTTCTGAAATTCTGAGAGAGGAATCCTGCTCAGCCCTCCAGGTTCAACTGTAGTGCAGGTTTTTAGAAGGTAAATGAAAGTTCTTTAAATGGTAAATGAAGATTTCTTAGAGCTGACATAAAACCCACATTGACTTTTGTGTTTGAAATTAAAAACTTAAAAAATGAAACCAGCCTTTTTCAAAGAAAAGCTGTGTTTTTTATAAAGTTCAAGGACTAGTTACAAGAGGAAATTTCTTCACTGTGCTTGTACTGGAGAGCAGATTCTTGGAAAGGAAAACCCACTCCAAAACTGTAGAATGGCCCCACAAGGCAAAGTTTCAATCCAAACCCAAACCCTTGCACAGTCCAAGAGAGGATGTGCATTCCTGGGAGGGAAGGACAGGGTGAACCCTTGCCCTGCCAAGGTTAGGCAGGACCAGGAGTGAGGAGGCAGAGAGGAAAAGATGGAATATAGGGAAGGAAGGTGCTGGGGGTGCTGGGTAAGCCTGTAGTGAGGGAGCACCTGTGGTCTACAGGAATTTCAGGTATTTCCAGGTGAGGCAATGCCTTCCTTTTCTCCTGGCCTGTGTGGCAGGGTGTGTGCAGCACACCCAGGGGGTTCCTGGACCACTTAGTGCTGCAGGGACTGGGTGTAGCTGGGGCAGCACCTGGAGCAGGGAGCTTAGAACTGAGAGGTGTCCTCTGTGCAGCTGTAAGCCAGGGATCCAGGCAATTTTGGGCTTGGCACGTGCTGCTGATAGCCTCTCCTGAACAGGATGGAGCAGGATGGGGGTCTTTTTGCAGGACACATGAACAAGCAGGGCTGCAGGCATCTCACTCACCCAGAGGGACTGCTGCAGCTCACCCAGCGCTTCATGAGCAGAGACCAACAGGTCTGTCCATGGGGTTGTCCTATCAGTCTGTCACATATGGAACAATTCATGGACTTCAAGCTAAAAGTTGGCACAGGCTGTGGACAAATGTGTTTTTTTCCAGCCATTATCATATTTGTGTTTGGATGCAAGCCAAAATGCATAAACCTTCCTGAGGACATTAATTGTCCTCTGATTGCCTGTCCCTCAGTATGGGCAGGGGGGTGTGGGGCTGTTTGGCTTTTCATAGGTTTGCTTAGTCCCCTAATCTTACACAAAAATTATCTGGCATGAATTCTGAAAGCCAGAATGGCAAAAGTATAATTAATTCCCTGTGTGAAATGAAAAATAGCCAATTTTCCACAGCACCAGCTTGAATATCAACAAGTCATGGAAATAATATGCAAAAGAAGCAGACAAAATTTGCACATACACACCAGATACATGGATTTTTTTATGGGGCAGCAGTGCTTTATATGGATAAAAATGTCAATACACACCTGAAGAGCTCTTCATTCCTGTTATGTATTCAGCTGAAAGAGTGGAACAGCTTTTAAAGACAGCCTCCTTTTCTAATCAATACAAAGAATTAATCGAAAATGTATGCTCATGTCATTTTTTCCCTAGACATCATAATTTTGCAGGCAGGTCCCTCACAGATGTCTCAACATAAAGTGGTAATGAGTTTTCTCTAACCAGGCATAGGGATTTAAAAGTAAAACACTCCTGAAGCCCAAGCCCACCCTTTCACTGCCTGAGGCTTTCTCTCCCTATAGCAGACTCTGTGCTCATGTGCTGTTTTCCTTCCCACCTCATGTTTGCTCCCGCCTTGCTGAGCCCTTGGACCATTACAAAATTATTTGCACAATCTGCACCCGACTTTAACAGAGTTAGAGAACGAAATCCTAACAGAGATTTTCAGTCCTCTTTGATGCCTCAAAACACATAGTGGCCACTACAGTCTGCCTGGCCTGGAGACGTGCTGGATAAAGGGAATACCTTGAAGCCTGTTAAATCAGTCCCTAAGGGTTACTCTTGACCCTCTGACCACTGGTTGCTCTGCATGGCTGATAACTTGACTTGAAGAGGATCCAAAGGAAAACCCGAGCTGCTGGCATGCTGGGAAAGCCACGCTGCATAGCTTCTCATAAGGTGTTGAAAACACCTCTCAAGTCTCCATCCGTTGTTTTGCTACAGGTGAGTTGCAAAGCAAAGAAGAAAAGCAAGTTATGCTCAGATAGCATCAAATACAACTTATTAGCTGGGCCCTGGTGAATATCTGGAGCAGATGTTGCAGATATGTGTATCACCTCTCTGTAACCCTCTTGACACTTCCTGTTACATTCTGGGACAGTGAGGAAATTAAATATCACCACCGATGTCACAAAAGTTAGCATGTGCAAGCAGGAAACTGAAATGTCTTTTTCCACCCCTCCGCCCCCCTCCACTGTACTTAGAATAATGACTGCACATTGTATATATATATATATGTATATGCTGGCAAACGTGAATTCTTGGGTACAACCACCCCACTATGTATTACAGTGACAGTTTTGGTGTTCACAATGTCATTTTCTCTGTCACCGCAGACTAACAATTTCAAAGGAAAAGATCTAAAAAAGAGGCTGTGTATTCACTAACCATTTTTGTTTACCTGTATATAGCCTTATTAGTGGGAATAACAGCAGGAGAAATCCATCTTCTTCTTTCACCCATTTCTACTTTACACTTTATTCACTCCAGAGCTTCCTCACGACCAAAGGGACTACTTCACATCTCTTCTTGCTGAACAATTCTTAGCAAAAGGCCATGATAGCTCCTTGTGTATGTAAAACATAGCAGAAATATTAAACCAAAGATCAAAGGCAGTTCTGTTCCTCAGATATTTTCCCTGACCCTTTAAACTGGCTGGGTGCAGAATGAATAAGGACCAGACTCTGCCATCAATTACACCAAGTTAAATCCAGAGCGGGCTGCTGTAAATCAAGTTATTTTAGAGTTACACAATGTGTAACTGGGAGCAGATTTGGGACCTGAGTCTGCAGGCCAAAGCACCAGACTGCAAAGGCAAAATCCCACCTCTCTCCCTCTTCATTTCACCTAAACTCTCCTTCTCTTCACATAAGCAGCCCCATCTGCTTGCTTAGAAAAGCACACAAACCTAAGGCCTTTCTAAGCTATCCATAAAGAGCTTAGAAATCCCACCTCTAAGCATTGCCAAATGGATCGCAGATAAATCAGGTTTTTATTTGTGTCAAAATGCAGCCCAAAAGGACCGAACAACATCTAATTTTTATTAGCAGCTATAAAAAAAGTGGAGGCATGAATTGCCTGGGTGCAAAGCTTGCTGGAAGGGAAGTAAAACCAAAAGACTTTAAGTGTTGAATAAAAAGTGTCTGGAAGCATATTTAGTCAATAAATTCTGTCACTTCTTTTTCTCTTCACATTGCATGATGCTACTCCCCCTCACACAAACCTAACGCTTTAATCCTGCTAAATATTTGCAAATTGGCACCACATCGGATCAAGACAATAGAGGGGGAAAAGCAAAGTGATGGAGGTCATGATATACGTCTTATTACAGAGATAGCATTTTACAAGATTAAAGAGGATTTTCTAGGCAATGGAGACAAATCCAGCACCAGCTTTATTGAGCAAACTTTGCAGATGCTTCACCCGTTAACATGTGGTAGTGCAAACAAAGGAGATTGTCTCCTTTTCCAAATGAGCACCATCAATGCCACCATTCCATTTATTACACATTTTCCCACTTGAGTGTTCACTTTTGAGAGGCGACGTGTTTCAGCTGTGGAGATCTGCGGGAGGCAATGGAACTGTCCATGAAACAGAAGTTCCAGCCTAGTTGCAGCATCCAGGGAAATGATCAACCTGGATTATTGCTCTTGGGAATAAGAAAAGAGAAACGGGGGGAAAAAGAGCAATGTCAAGCCCTTCTATTATAGGGATTTTATGAACAATATGTCCTGAGAACCTCCACTCTGATCAACTCAGGGAGACAAAGCTATTTGTAAATACCAGAATGTGCTATATTTTTGTCACCTTTATTCCTAATCATCAGAAACATAAATGCTTGGGTGAGAAATACAAAGTGTTGGAGGAAAGTTAATAGGAACCTGCACAGTAACTGCTGTTCTCCAGAGGAAACACGCCTCTGACGCTGGTAGGTTGGACTACAGAGCAAATGGGGCTTGTGTTAAATCAGAACCCTAGGATCTAGCACTTCCTAGCCTCAAACACCTTTTTATCCTGTTCATTACAGAAATTACAACATCAGGACTGTGAAGAGCCCCAGCAGTCCCAAGCCACTGCTTGGTTGCAGCCCAGACCCTGCCCAATGCCACTTCCATTTCTTCCACCACTCTCTCCTCTGTGGTATTCTGCATCCAAAGCATAGGTCAACATCTCAAGCCTCATAAATGTTAAGACCCCACCTGTACAGAAAAGTGACTCAAAGGACCCATAAGAAAGCTGCTGGGACAAGTGGATTCACTTTGAACTGTGGCAGATCAATGAGGATCTGGGGCTGCTTCCTGGTCAGCCAGTCCTCGCTCACACCCCAAAACTTTACTGGCAAATGCAGCCTCCAGTCAGAACCACCTGGTTTCAATTTGGATGGATTTGTGGCACTTTAAAGGGGTTTAGTGACTGCTTTAGCTGATCCTTCAGATGAAGAACTACAAAAAGCTGGCCTGGTTCCCTAACAATAATGGTGCTTATCAAGGCATCCTTCAATCGTCAGGCTTGCTGACTGCCTCCTGTCCATTGTTTCTCATCAGTATTTTTATGGTTTTCTCCCAAAAGTGATGAATGTAACAGTTGCTTCTCTGGATTCACAAAGGTAAAATGCCTGATCACATCCCTAGGCTGCTGTCTGCATCCTGACAGCAAGCTTCCAATGCAAAAAGGGGAAGTTCCACCTCTTAAAAAATCAGGTTAGAATCCAACTTGCTGCTTTTGCATTTTCCTGCTAAAGGCAGCAGCTATAATAATATCATTCTCCATTGTTTCCTGGCCTAGAGCAACAGTATATCAAATGTCCCATTGCCTGAAGTCAAGCAACAGCAGTTATGTATTGCTGAAAATCTGGGATCACAATCTCCCAGAAAATGAGGAATATTTTGAAATTACTAGGCCAAATCTGCTCTCTGGGTTGCCAGCATAAGTGTCATATTTGCACAAGTGCCAAATTTGTGATGGGAACAGTTTCAACATTTTTACAAAATGTAATGAGTATCCATTCTAACTGGGCAAATGGCATGTCCTGCACAAAATATTTGTCCAGTGAGTCAAGATAAGTTTAAGTTATACTTTGAAGAAGGACATGAAGACCTCTTTCTCAAAGCATTTCAGCAGGAGAACATTATTTTGTACTGCTGCTCTGCCTCCTACCGCAGGCACCACAAAAAATTTGTGGCCTCTTAAAGGCAAAATGCAGCAAGAGATTAATGCAATCAGACTTGGAATAATGATAAAGGGACTTGATTTCCATGGGGTCAGTGATCAGTGAAACTATTGAACAATCCCTGGTGAGCTACCTACCAAAGTGGCAAAGACTTTTGTCACACCTGAAAGTCTTGGCCAAGGGTACTGGAGCCTCATGGTACAGTGGTGCAGTAGGAAATTTTCACTATCTGTGTCCTCCTGATGGAGGGGATGATGCAGAAAGCAGTCATTTGACTTTCATATTTGTCAAGATCATAGATCCATTAAAATTCTGAATCAGAAAGCACCCCTGGGCAGTTTCTCCTTGCTGGTAGCACTCTCACAACAGATCTGTCCCATATGTTCACACAGAGAGTAGATACTACAATAGTAACATAATGGACAACATGGACAATATGGTCTGTTGGGAAAGTGCCAGTCTGTCTTCTCTGAAGGGAAATGCTGCTGGAAAGCTTCTGCTGTTCTATGGGGTAAAGGCATTTTTTGGGGATAAGGGAGGCCTCAGGGACAGGAAGGCTGTATTTCCAGAAAATTTTGGATAAGGTTCAACGCCAAAACTTGTTGAAACACCACCAGTAAAATACTGGGCAGTACCAGGAAGAGTGCTGAAGAACAAAACATGGGATTATAGACTTGGCCTGCAGCTCTGCTCTCTGCCCTTCAGGACTGGGATGGCGGGGCTAGGGAAGACCCAAGGGGACAGCAGACAAAATGACTGAGAGGATGGAGAAACTCTTCTGTCAGGAGATGTTATATAAAAGCTGTGACTCTTCAGCTGAGGAGGAAAAAAGCAAACACAATAGTGGTTTACAAAACAGAGAAGGCAGTCAGCCGAGTCACTGTGACATTTTCCTGGTCATCTGGCCAGCTGTTTACCTGTAAACTGCCCATCACCACCTCCTACAATGCTGGAGCTAGAGATGATGTGTGGAATGAACGGGAGCTCTGTTTGAAACAAATAAAAGCAAATATGTTTTAACATAATACTTCTCTACACCCAGAGGTGTGGGACCTCTGGCCTGGCTGTCCTGTGCAACCACACGAGAAGCAACAGCCACGTCCGTGAGGGAGAAGGCAAATCCATGAGTAACAGCTCCATGCAGATACTGAAAGGATGAGAGAGGGAGGGATGTACCCACGAATACCTCGTTCAATTGCAGGCTTGAGTCAGATGCTAGAAAACTGATTGATTTAAACTTTGGAACCCCAAGGTTTGGCATCACTTTGCATTTTCTGCTTAAATCCCTGCTTATCTTCTCAGGTGTCTGCAGCCTAGGTTTTGGCCTCCTTCTCGGTTACCCAGCCTAGATAAACATACGTGCTGTTAAAAGCTGTTTCCAGGAACACCTTCCTCTCCCTGCAATCTCTTATCTCCTAGAGGAGACTGTCAGAGGGTACTTCAAAGCCCTTTGAAAATGGCCAGGGCTCTGCCTGTATCCCAGCAGATACAGGAACCCTCACCCCGAGAAGTCAACAGCCGCCCCCGCATTCGGAGCAGCCTTATCACCACCACAACAGTGAGCAGCAGGAAAGACTTAGGGACTTTACCCTTCACTATCACAACTCAATCTTCTTCATTCTTTGCTCTGCAACACGCTGCCAGTCATCTCCCCAGATTCACCCGGGTGGGTTGTAGAAGATTATGCGAAAACCAGCAGAAAATAAAAGGAATGGTTTTTCTCAGCCCTGAGGAACAGGGAAGCCTGAAGACTGCTGAGCTTGTAATTAAAATGTGGAAAGGCTATGACAGAGCTCAAAAGATGGAAGAATGGGACACAGGCAGCAGAAAAATGCTGAGCACCAGGCTTTGGGCGACATGACGTTTTGAATTAAAAATAAATAAGAAAATTGCCTAGGGGAATGCAAGGAAGGGGTGGCTGTGGAAAGAGAGCGTGAGGAGCAGGGGCTATAGTCCAAGCACTGCCCTCAGATAAATCTTGTTCAGCATTCCTCTACTGTAAGACTATGAAGTGAAGACTATCAAGTGAAGGGGCAGATGAAAACGGTACAGCTGTTTTATGGTGCTATTATCCCTGCTGAACCACAGAGGATCAAGTGCCTGCCAGGACAAATGGCAGGACACCATGCATGCAGTTCTCACCCCATCAGCAACTTGAAAATGGAAATGTCAAATATAAAAGTCAGACTTTTGCTTTGAACTTGTTTTCTGCTACTGTTAACAAGCATCTCATGGGCTGGCATCAATGGAAGAGGCCTCCCAGGGAAGTAGTGGAGTCACCAGCCCTGGAGTAATGTAAAAGACATGCAGATGTGGCACTTAGGGACAGGGTTTAGTGGTACATGTGGCAGTGCTGGGTTAATGGTTAAACTTGATCTTAAAAATCTTTTCCAGTCTAAGTGATTCTATGACCAGGCACACAGGCCAGGTGGCCACAGAGAGCCCCGGGCAGACACGGACAGGGGTGTTCCATCATGATAGGAAAAGCAGCAGCTGTCTGGACAAGTGTCACCATGATATTTTGTGAAAATCTCTTTGCGAGGATTTTTTTCTCCTGAGAAGCCTCAGAGGAAAAGAAAAACAATAATTATCTGCTGCTGTGGAATGCAACAGGTGCATCTTTTACTGGTCCATGTGAGTTGCTTCTACTTAATGATCAATCATGGTCCAGCTGTGTCAGACTCTCTGAGAGTCACTGGTTTTTATTATTCATTCCATTCCTTCCTAGCTTTCTGATGGATCCTTTCTCTCTGTTCTTTTTAGTATAGTTTCAGCATAGCAATATAATATAATATCATATCATATCATAATAAATCTGCCTTCTGAAACATGGAGTCAAGATTCTCATCTCTTCCCTCATCCTGGGGACCCTCAAACACAATGACAGACAGACAAGGACCATGCTTTATCCCATGTCATATTTATCCCATCTATATTAACCCAAATCAGCCACTGCTGCTTATGTTACCCACCCAGAGAGAAGGGCTTTAGAAAATTGGAGTTAACTGAATGAGTTGTAGACCAGGAGTGAGAAACATCAGATCAGTATGTGGGAGATTCATCCCAGGGGACCAGAGAGACCAGCAAAAGTCTGAGCAGCAGACAGGATCAATATTCCTCCCTCCTAGTGAAGCCAGGGTGAAAGTACCACAGAGAGGCAATGTCATTACAAGTGTACCTGCAGTGCCAGAAGCTCAACAGGGATTCCTGCTTGAGTCTTTTTCAGGCTACATAAAGTTTTACAGGTCTGCAACTCTGCTGACCTGCGTGAAATGATTCCTCCTTTGCCTCCAAATAATATCAGGATCCAACCGAAATGCACAGACCTAGGGAACAAGGGATACCTAGGGACACTCTTCAACACTAGAGTGTCGGACACAGGTCACCTTCAGCCAGGAGAGTTCCTCAGATTGGCACAGTCCCTTGCAGATCAGCAGGGCTGCTCCCCACACTTCCTTCTCTAGACACATTTCCCTTGCTGAATAAAAAGCTGCTCCAAGCTGAGGCTTTATGCCTTTTTTCATACACATCACTGATCTATTCATCCTGTTAAAACTGCAGAGAAATAAATTATCAGTGCTGAAGAATACTCTGCCTCAGATGGTAAAATTCATTGGATTACACAACTGCTTGCTCCCCAGGTTATACATAAAGGACTGCACTAACAGGGTAATGAACAAGCCTAACCATTATATTTTCCTGCTGGCTACCAGCAATGTGGGAAGCTAAGGGTTCAGGATCTTGAGGCCCTGCTGCTGGCCTGAAACCCATCCTGCTCTTTCAAAAACATTAAATAGACTGGGACAGACAGGCTGATTGATGCAAGAGGTTCCCCTCACTCCACATCCTGTCTCTAGTCAGCACAGATGCTTAAGGAGAGAATGTAAGAACCAAGCAAATGCTGAGTGATTTTTCTCTATTGTGTACAGTGATTTTTCCTCCCAGCTTCCAGCTATCCACAGCTTTGAGACTTCCCAAGAAAAGGCTGTATTTTAATACCTAACAGACCTCCTTGGGGCTGTTCATTTCCTCATGCATTCCTCTAATTGCCCTTTTAATCTGCTTATGACTAAAGTAGGTAAAAGTAGTGTCTATCACTCCCCCTTGCCCCAGAGTCCCTCTACCATCTCTCCTGAGGTTTATAATGTCTCACTCTCTCCTGAGCAGGTGTTTTTCCTCTCCCCTCACCTTGCTGCACGCCAGGGTAACACTAAAGGCAGAAGTTGAGATCTCTTCTGTACAAAACCCTGAGCACATCAATTACTAGAGCTCAGAAAGGTTGCTCAATTGTAGGGGCACTCACATGCTTCAGCAAGGTTCAGTGTTTAAGCATAATACATATGACAACATCAGGTCAGCTCCATGTGGTCATACAAAAACCCTGTCTCCTGCAGCAGTGCCCCCCTCTCTGTGGTCAGCAACTGGTGTCCAGAAAGAAAATCAAAAGCAAATTAAGATTGTGGTGAAGTGACCCTACAGGCACCTTGTAAGGACAAACTGTCACATTTATCAATGTCTCAGCTCTAGTCAACCTTCAATCCTACCCTAGAAGTATCTCCAATCCACTAAACACAGGGAGGGAAATGGTAAAAGTGACTTTTTTCTCCATTAATAAAAAAAACTTGTACTTTTCCTAGCAGTTTAATTTTGTATGAAAGAAAACAAAGTCCTCTCTTGGGAATTTCTATCCAAACTAATAACTAACTTCTTCACAAACCATCAGCTATTTCAGCATTTCTGGGAAACCTTAAGTACAGTGGGCTTACTTCAGTATGCCCTTATCAGCCTCAGCTGCCAGCCCATCCAGTATCTGAACTCCTTCAGCTGAGGGAGCCCTTTGATCACAGCAGCACACCCAGGCACAAAGTCACAGTGGGGTAAAGGATGACCTGAACTGCCTCAGCCTTGTCCAGATGCACAAGACAGCAGCCCGCCTCAGCAGAAAATCAAAGCCCCACAGGTAGCAGAGGGATTTTTGTGCCAGGATTTGGCAACAGCAGGTTCTAGACTCTAAGCTAACACAGCCCCTTCCCCTGCAAAGTCAGCATGCAAAGGTGGGGTGACTTGGTCTCCAGCCAGCACACCCCAACTCTACTCCCTGCAGCACAGGAACCCCATGGAAGCAATTCTCCAAAGGCACCAGCAAGGGCATTGGTGACCCAACACCAGGTGTCACCAGAAAGGAGCCTGCTGGCAGGCTGGGCTCTCAGGCAGGGCCACTGTGCTGCAGGCACCACGAGGTGAACCAGCCTCCCAGCAGTGCCCAGCCTGGCACTTAACAAAGAGAAGAAGCCAAGGCTTTGTTCCACTGAGGAATCAACCATGAGAAAGAGGAACTGTGTATTGATCTCATTCCTCTACTTTGTGCAGCTTGTGTGCATTCCCATGGTTGAAAATGCCTTGGCCTTATAACCCAAGAGACAGTTGGCATGGGAGGGCAACCTGGTATGCCATCCCCAGCATGCCTGCTCCTCTCAGCTCCCAGACAAACAAACACAATGGGGACAGTTTACAAACCTCGGATGGTCCAGAGCAAAGCTCCCTCTCTGGAGCAGTTTTGGAGCAGGACACTGGATCCGTGGGAATGCCTGGAGGTCTAGATGCTGTTCCCCGCTCGGCTAACACAATGGCATCGAAGGGGAAAGGCTTCTGTGCCACAGTCATCCAGCTCCTGGGCACAAACAATCACAAACCTCACTCGCCTTGGCCCTGGCATGAGGGACAGGACCCAGAAAGGAGTGACAAAACCTGTGGTGCCAAAATGGAGAAGGCTCCATTTTGGCACCACAGAGGGCTTTTCCAAAAATGCCCTCTGGCTCCCCCAGGACACCTATGGCACAACATGCAGCAGGCAAAACACCCCAGTTATGCTGTGCTCCCTGCCACTCACCCCACTTTCTGGGCCAGGCACAATGAGCTTGTCCACGCCTCACAGGGCCACAGCAAGATGCTGTGTTGGCAGGGAGACAGAAAGCTGGCCATTGTACCCCCAGCTGGCCATTGTTCCCACCCAGCCCAGCCCCCTGGGGATGAGGCAGTGCAGGGAAAAGGCTGTATTTTCTGGGCCGAGGCCTTTTGCTGGGGCACTGGGAGTGCAGTCCCAGTATTTTGCTGGGTATTAGCACAGTGCACAGCCAAGAGATTGCCCTCCAGCCTCCTCGAGCAAGCAGCACAGGCAGACACATACACAGGTCAGAATTTATTTCCAAATACCTCATTTATATCATTCTCACATGAAATATTTCTTTTGGAATATAGCCTACACTTAGAAAACAGAAGAGAGTTTTTTTTATAAGGCACATCAGATTATAGACTACATAGAGGCGTCTCCCCCTCATTTATGCTTGTAAAATACTGGTAATTTTAAAAGTAAGATTTCTAAAACCTAGACCCTGTGTAGCCCCACGTAGAGCAATATCCATAGAGTTATTAGACCTCAGTTTACACACACCTAGTAAAGGGCTATAACAAGTTGTATATAAATCACATCTTCAGAAACAGTCACAGCTGGCTACATTCAAAAGTAATGCTACTCCAGACTATGGAACAGGCTGCTTATAAAGTATAACCTACTGCTTCCAGTTCAGCATGATACCAAGCAGTATTATCTTGCAGAGGAAATTCTGTTATTCTTGTAAATGGAAGCTGCTCAGATTCAAGCCTGTCTCCTCCTCAAACACACATTTTTGAGCGACCGAGACCGTTTTTTACAGGGAAGCAAAGCACCCAGGAGAAATCTAGCTTTGTTTTTCTCCAAGATGTTGGTGCGACTGCATATCTGCAATCCCGTCAAAGCATTTGAGTAAGAAATATAAAGGCTCAGATGTTAACTTCAGTAAGCATTAAACCATTACCAACCAGATGCAACCAAGTCAAATGCATCCAGCTTCTGTGCTATGGAAACTGTTTTTCCAGACTCTTCCAGTGCAGAAGCCAACATATTTTTATTGAATTAAGCCCTAGGTAAAGATTTCCATCCCATTTTCAAGTTTTCAGTGATGGAACATTACCCACTCTGCACTCATTCTTATGTAGAGAGGAAAAAATACTGTCTGTGGAGCCTATGCCAATAGCCCAGAATCCATTTACATAGTGTCATTTTCCTTAATGGGCCAGGAGGTAAACTGTGGTCAGCTTTATCAACTCAAACAGCCTCCACAGTTCTTTGTATCAGACACTGATTCATTTCTCATGAAAAAAGGTTCTGGCCTTCTGTCACTACAGTTTAGTTTAAGAATAAGGCAAAGGTCACTTCAAGGCTAGGGCCAAAGGGAAAAAAAAAGAAGTATAATTTGATCTTGAACTATCTAGGGGAGGGAAAAAAGTAATTGTGGCCCTAAAAAGACAGACAGACACAAACGAAATGTGCTCTGCAGAACAGGTTTAAACACTGATCCTTGCAGAGAGTCACATTATCATTTGGGTCTCCTGAACTCACTAGAACTGCAATCAAGCTTAGAGCTCAGTAAGAACCAGATTCAGTCAGAGAACAGGTCACACTCAGCTCTATGTTCATCCCTCAGCTACATTTTAGGCACATTTCAATTAATCTGTTGGACTGATCTGGAAAAAAAAAAAAGAATTATCAGTTACATTTTGGGGATGGCCTCAGACAATTTCACAACTATGAGCTTGGACAAGATTCAAACACAAGTGACTGTTGCCTTTAGAAGGGAAACATTAACTTGGTTGGAAACAGCATCACGAAAAGGACGCAGCAGCCTCAGTTTCTAGAGTCCAGTTTGTTATAAATCTCCATCTGCCTGATTTGTTATTTGTTTAGCAGCCTTAAAAGGTAAAGGGGCATCCTGAAATTCTTGGCTGAAAATTTTAAACCAGATGTAGTTTATATGGTGCTGCACAGGTATTTGTTACATCGCTTAAAAAAAAAAAAATTAAAACCCCGACACAACAGTATTTACATTCCTTTGAGCTGAAATAGATGAACTGTCGTCATGTCTGCAAAAACACAGAGGAAATCACCACTGCTCAAGGTAGAGAGTGAAAAGCTCAGCCATGTTTTTGGGCTTCCACTCGGCTTCCTGGGAAAGGAGGACAGAAAGGACTTTCTGAAAGTCAGGAGGTAACACATGACATGTCAGCTCCAAAAGGGATTAGGTTCCCTCACCACAAGCTGAAGGTATACCCATGACCTTTTTAACCATGGCATTTGAGTATAGATTACACCTCTTGCATACCCTTTTAAAAGTGATCCCTAAGAGCACTGGCTTGGGAAGACACAAAGAGAGCAGGAGTGAGGTTTTAAAGCTACAAATGTCAGTTAGGAGGCACAGTGTTATTTTTCCCTTTGATCGTCCATGTACAGAGCTCTACATTTCCACCGTTGCTTGTGCGTTCCTCCTGCAAAGCCCTGGCAGTGAAGGCCTCTGTTGTGCTCCGCCCCATCACATACACCTTACAACAGAAGAAGTTGAATCCTTTGGACAAATCCTTCTATGCTCACAGACACATGGTGCTTTTTTTTCCTTAATGAGAAGTTCTGGTCACAAAATTAGTGCCAGACCTGATATATAGCAATTATTTAACTAAGAATCCTGCTGCAATCCTCAAAAGGGTAACTGAGTCATCCAGTAGCAATATATACACATACATACAGATCTATGCTATACACTCAAGATGACACAAATTGAGATTTCAGCTAATATAGCCTCTATTGATTTCCTCAGAGCAGCACTCAGGTCCTTGCAGCCCCTATACAAAACAGCAGTATTTTTTCCACCAGGATTTGGAGAGGTTTTTCATCTTGTCTGGAGTCCTACATTTGGATTTCTTTGGTTGCTGCTGGGTATCCGAGTACTGAATACCAGCCACGATGGCTGCATCAAAGACCTCCTTGAGGTTTTTCTGAGTCAAAGCGGAGCATTCGATGTAGGATGCAGCTTTTATTTCCTCAGCACACAGCTTTGCAGCCTCCTCCGAGACTGGCTTTTCTTTGCACTTGTCCAGCTCGATGAGGACTTTGACATCTTCCCGGAGGTCTGACTGTGTCCCAACCAGAATAATGGGTGCCTTGGGGCAGTGGCAGCGAATTTCAGGAACCCACTTCTCACTCACGTTCTGGAAGGACGAAGGGCTCACCACGCTGAAGCACAGCAGGAAAATGTCCGTGTTGGTGTAGCATAGAGGCCTGAGCTTGTCGAATTCATCCTGCACAGAACAAAACTGTGTTAGCACTCCATAGAAAGAGCAGATCTAGCCTGCCCTGAGCCTTGGTGAAGCTGAATACCACCTGCCACTGCCATCTTGACAGGCACCCCAAAATGAGCACCCAGACTACTCAGCAAGGTGTGACACTAGCAGAAGCCACCTGTACCCAGCCTGAGGTCTTGTGGCTGCCAGCCAGCGGGAACCCTGCCACCATCAGGCACACAGGACAAAGGTGGTGGCTTCCACATGTATCTGAGATTTTCCAACTAATGCTGCAGGTTATTTCAAGTGCTTAAATATTTCCTCTGCTCTTTGTACACAGGTCCTCTACCCTACTTCAGCAAAGAAGCAAAGCTGTGGGAAGCGGTTATGGCACAGAAAGCCGCAAACTGAAGAGGGAGAAAGCACTTTCCCCAGACCCACCTCTTCCAGGCTGAGTCAGTGAGTAGCCCTGAGGAGGAGCACCGTGTACATCAAAGCTGTTCTGCTGACAGAGCTGGGCAAGGGCAAAGCAGATAGGCAGCAGCATATGTACCTTCTGGGTACCTTTCCTGGAGTCGGCTTTTAAACTGGTAACTACTTAGCAACATCCTACAGGATATGGGAATAATTTTCCTGCCATTGTGCCCAGGGATTTAAATCTGATGGGAGCAATAATGACTTACAATGTGCAGGCTTAACATGTCAATGGCATAGAGTAGGAGCTTTACCTTTCCCTCCCACCCATGCCACATCAAACAAACTGCACACGGGCCTCCCAGCACTACCCTTCTGTTTTTTTGTTTTTTTTTTTTTTTCTTTTAGTGCAAACTCCAGCAAAGCAAGGCCCTTTTTCAGCTTCAGGACGCAGCCACAAGAAAGTCAAACACCTCATGGTAACAAAAGTGTGTTGATCCTCACGGAAGAATGCAGCTAGAAGCAAGGGTTACTCCAGGCACACTGCTTTTATGCTGACAGCAGGATAAAACCAGGGTAGCAGCCTGAACAGGAAGGATTTGCCTCAGCTGCAGTGACATTTAATTAAAATGGACCATGTTCTCAAATGCTTGGAATTGAAAAGGCACAGAAACATAAAGCTGAACGTATCTCTCAGTTTACTGATGAATTGCAAGCTGCATGTTAATTTTTGAGATGTGAAATTTTGCTTTAAAGCCTCTGGAGGCCCAGAATATGCAATTTAAAGCCCCCTGGAAGCCTCAGAAATCTTGTTCTGCTCACATGAATTTTTTGCAGCAGCATCTCTGAGAGAGACATTTATAAAAATGTCAAAAAAGTAAGATTCATTAGCTCTCTTGATTGTCAGATTGAGCCACAGAGAAAACCAGGCTCTCACCACTCAGCTCAAGAAAAACCCACATTTACTGAGAGATGCTGCTCTGAACAACAGGGCTGTTTGCAGAAAGGCAAACAATTGCCTCTTCTTGCTACATGTGAAACTTCAACAGGGCTCAATTCAATAGGTTTGGAAGCAAACCCTAGATCTGAAAGGTTTTTACTAAGATGAAACAATTCCCTTTATATCCTAAGTACACTTCTGCCATTTCAATGGTAGGTACATGGCCTGCAGGGATTCCACACCTCTTCGGGCTACTGGTGCTGAAACAGAATTTCCCACTGCCTGGAGAGCTTTTTTTAGCTCCAGATTTTAGCAGCCATTTTATCAAAGTATCTTGAAGTATCTTCCTTTTCAGGAATCTTTTACTCAGGACAATTTCTGTCAGTTTAGATAACCCCTTCATTTTAAAGACAGTAACTTTACTCAATCCAGCTGCACTTGGGCCACCAGAGCAAACACCTTAACCATTAAGGGCAGAGAAGGCAAGGGGTGACAGGACCTGTTCATCCCTCTTGCAGCTGCCTTTCCACAGGCATTGCATGCTCACAGGCTGTCACCTGATGCCAGTTTCACCTGCCATGCTCTGCATATGAACATGCACAGCCAAGACTGTTGCAGTACCACCCCATCTCTTCAGGAGGATACAAAATCATGGGATAGTTATGCTGTTTGACTTCATATCACTACCTGCAGAAGGCTGTTTGTAGGATTTTAGCTCTGTTTTGTAGGGCACACTGCTGTCTACTACTGCATAGCCCTTAAAACCCCATTCCTAAGTAGGGCACCCACTCATCTAAATAGGTTTGTATGTTAAGACCACTGAGATTTTTCAGCATGGTTTTGGTGAAGGCATAGACCTAGATCCACAAATCTTCACAAGACCCTAACTCCCACTGTTTTCAAATGCAGCGAGGTAGCAAAATATTTTTGGCTACTTTTGGTTATCCAGCCTCGACCCCTGGCAAGCAGTGTTGCACACACTGCTCAGGGTGGTACAAACGTGGGTCTTCCAGAAAACCTGAGATGGTAAGACATGGGTTTTTTAATGTATCAGGCAAAGTAGGGGATGAGAGGCATCAGCCACCCTCATATCTTCAGGCTGCAGATTACAGGAAACCTCAGCTTTGCAGCAGAAGCACTTTCTAAACGGGTGGGAATGGCAAACATGAAGCCTCCACGGACAACCCAATAGTACTTTTTTCTCCCTCCAGCTTCTGTCCATTCAAAAAACACAGTCTCTGTCTCTGGACACCTACAGCTGTGGTTGCTTTGCATGCATTTATGCCGAACACCCTAATTCTTTAACCCGCAGTTATTTAGCAAAAATAAAGACTGTGACAACCACTCAAAGAGAAAACCAGGTGGCCGTTGAATCCCCAATATGTTCAGCCTTTCTAGTCAGGCTAAACAGAGCTGCAGCTTGAGCCAGCAGAGCAGCAGCCTGTGCCCAGCCCCTTTATGGAGAAACTGTACATCCCCCACCCTTGAACAGACAGGCAAAGCAGTGACTTAAGCAGCAGTGAAAACGACAGCAGATAATAACATGATCAAACACTGGGAATACTTTCAAATCCATGAAGTCATTTGCAGGACTACTTTGCACAACAGCAACAACTTCTCCCCTCCCGCTGTCACTTAAATCAAGTAAGTGGCTCCACTGACCTGACCAGCTGTGTCACAGAGCTGAAGTCTCACCGGCTTCCCATCGACAGACACAACAGCTTTTGGAGAGAAAGGAGGGAGGGAGGAAAACTGTGGTGAATTCAACTTTACATGTTTTCCGTTAAAGAAAAAAAAAATTTAAAAGGAAGATTTACTGTCCCTCAGTTCTGATAGCCTTTTCTTCAATTCTTTTAGATTTAACAACTTAGCAGTGCTGGAAGGGACTAACACAAACAAGACCTTCAGGGCTTTCCAATTAATTTTACTACAAGAGATGAGTTAGGCAGTGACGGCACAAGTCCTCCGCAGGCAGCGCGGAGAGCTAGCCCGGCAGTCTGGGACATTCGCCGGCTAGAAGGGTTTAGCTTTACTTCCTCGCACACATTCAGCCCGGGACATGAAAAGCCCCGCTGAACAGCAGAGAAACCCCTGGACTCCCCCTTTTGTAAGGGCGAGACAAGGCGAGTATTTAAACCTGCCCTTCAGCCGCTTCCGAAGTCCCCGACAGCGCTAAGCTCTCCACCGGAGGGTTCCCAATTAAATCCCGGCTCTGGCCGCGCGGCCGGGCATGACACCCGCTGCCAGCCTGGCTCCTTTACACCGGAGACCGGCCGGCGCTGCTGGCTGCGATAGCAGCCTGACAAGCTCGGTCCTGCTCCTGGAACCCTGCTCCCCATAAATACATACTGGAATCACCGAACCTGGACATCGCGCCCCCTCCGTGCAGCGCAGCCACGGCCGGACCGGCAGGACGCGTCGCTCCCCAGGACGGCAGAATCCCTCGCCCGCCGCCCCGGTGCCCGCGGCCGCCCCGGTCACTTACCGGAGAAGTTGTCGAAGGCGGTGGGGATGTACTCGGTGGGGTACCCGTTCGTGGTGTAGCTCACTACCAGGCTGGTCTTCCCCACCGCGCCGTCCCCCACCAGAACGCACTTGATGCTGCGCCGCGGCTCGGACCCCACTCCGGCCCCGGCTCCGGCCACGGCCCCGGACCCCGCCGCTCGGCA